>NW_010156408.1:54029-65392 GCF_000695765.1 Mesitornis unicolor
TAATCAATAGTATGTATCTGCATGCTTAAGGAGAATAGGAATGGTTAGTAACCACTCTCGTACCATGTCCCTTGAAAAATCACATCATTTTTTCAACAAGAGAAAGAGATTTTTTATCATAATGAAAAATCAGGTATATAGGAGGTGACTCCTTAATTCTAATTTGGATTATTTCAGTGGCACTCCAGGCTGGAAAACAGTCATCATTCCCGTTTCTCCCCACCCCCACACACTCTGCTATTCATGATTTTCCTGTCATGCATACATCCCAACTGTGTTCTCTCCTTTATTATTTATTCCACATTTTATGGAGCACTGTATTTTCACTTTTGGTTAATGTAAACAAAGAGATCCACTTAGATTTCTTGTGATCAATGAGAGTTTTAAACATCCTTAGGATGGGTTTCTTAAACTTTAAAAGCTTTCACCTTTTATCAGCTTTAAGACTCACCATTATTATCCTGCATATACAATCACAAGACAAGCTTTGCAGATAAAAGAGTACCAAAATCTGTGCAAAACAAAACAACCTAAGAAAATAATCCTACGAAATAATATATATGTCAAATACATGCATGCAATTTTATGTGCATTCATATACAGAAGTATTTATAGACATTGATATACAAAGGTTTCTCATTTTTTGTGATTGATACCTTAAACCATAGTTGGCTTCCTTGGATATCCAACAACACTTGACAGCTTTCTGAATTTGGCCCTTCATGACATTTCAGACTGTATCTCTGGCTTGACTTGGTTTCTTTGCAGCATGTAGACTGAGTTGCTTCAGCTCATCTGATTATCAAAACATTTATCCCAGCTCAGGTTTGGCCTCCATCACCTTCAGTGAGAAGGCAAAATGGGGAAGGCTTTTTGAAGAGTCAGACTGATGTTCAAAAAACAAACGTCTTAGTGTAACAGTGTTATGCTGCAGAAGGGCAGGTTCATACGGTTAAGTTGACAGGACCAGCTGGCTCACTGACCCTGGGCTCCCCTTCTTCAGGTGCATGCTGATGTACCCCTCACTTAGGCTGGCTCTGCAGCTTGTCTGACGCTGCACCGAAATCACTCTGCTGGCAGGAAAACCCCAAAAAGTAACAGAAGGTAATAGACAATGGGGGATGCAACAAGGTAGGTATTACAGAGGTCTATCCTTGGACCTGTGCCACTTAGCACCATCATCAATGAAGAAGGTGACAAAGAGCACCCTCATTAAACCTGCAGATCACATGAAATCTAATGTAATGGGGAGACCAGTCAATATGCCCAGTTGTAGGGCTGCCATCCAGAAGGACCTAAATGGACTGGAAAGATGGGCCAACAGGAACATTGCACAATTCAGCAAAGATAGGTTGTGTACCTGGGAAGGAAGAGTCTTGAAAATATAAAGGCTAGGGAAGAGACAGCAACTCTGGGGAAAGGGTACTGGGGTCCTGGGAGCTGGGCAGGAGCCTAGGAAGGACTCCCTTGCTCCACTACTCCTGACCAGCACCACCTGGGAATAATGACTCGATGTTTCCCTAGAGCTCTTTCTAACTTTATTAATGTAAAGTGAAAAGGCAAAACAATTTTCAGCACGTTGAAGTCCTCACTTTTTGTCTCCACCTCATAAGCAAACCAGTTTGCTCTGCAACTGTAAACTGTTGTAAATTGGCATGTAATCAACTATTATTCCACTTGCATTTTTTTTTTCACAGCTTGGAAATTAATGTTTGTTTCCAAGTAATTCATAAAAATATCAAGAGAGAAACTAGGCTGAAAATTGACCAGCAAGAAATAAGCAATTCTGCTCATTAGTATTTCCTCTCTCTGTTTCATGATGTCTCAGCTGGTTTTCAATTCATTTCATACATACATATTTTATGAAGAGCTAATTTTTAATCAGAATATTGTGTAATACTAAGTCGAACTAAGTCAAACCCCAAAGAAACTACAGAAATTATATTATGCTCATTCAGTTATCTATACCAGCTAAACTGTCAATGCATATTATCTTGTCAATAACAGGCACATCAAGTGGTGATGAACAGCACATACACTAACTTTGACTTTTAATTTTAGGCTACACCTTTTCCCCAAAACATCCACACACACGAAGAACAGTTTTTTTCCTTCTTCACAACATCCATTCTGGATACTTGAAGCTAAATCCTTCTCTCTAAAGCTGATGGATGGGTAACTCAACTCAGGATCTAAATGAACTTTTCTGAGCTGTGGGATTGCCACACCAGCCTTCGTTATCTCTACTCCCAGTAAGTATTTCTACACAAGAACATTTTCTTCTATCTTAACATCTTGCAAGAAATTAAGCCAATTAGAGTAGCACAAAGAGATGGGTTAAATGTTAAGCTTGTGGAGGAAATATTTTGATATGGTTCCTCTCTTCCAAATTACCTCTCTTCCTCTTTTCTTTTCATCCTCCTCCAAGCAATATGATACACAATAGACGAAATAGATGAGTAGGTTCTCTGTGACTCAGAACCTCCCTCAGAGAAAAAGGTCTGTTTTAATTTGCTGTGGGAATATACTGACTCAGCACAACCTCATGCCACTTCTCACTTCTTGCCTGGCCTATGATCCTCATCTAGCCACTCCTCCACTCATTGCTGTACTGAGTTAGAAGCTGTTAGCACTGCATTTGCTAATTAGAGGTTTTGTGGTACAGCTTACAGTGACAGAAATTGGCTCATATTTACTTATGCTATTTGTAACAGGCTTGCAAAAGAATCCAAGAGACAATTTGTCAAAATCAGACTGATTAAACATGGGCACTTTCAGAGCAACCTCATCCATCTTCCATGGAGACATGATGGTCATAAAACACATTGACAACTGTGGGATACAATGTATATTAAGAAAGTTTTCCATTGTAACCAGTATAGCTGAAAACAAATATTTTTATATTTTTATCTTACAACAGCCAAAAGTCCACAGGCATGTTTTCCTATGTAACATGTATGTAACATCTGGAAATATCTCCACCGAAAAATGGCAAAGTGTGGGTTAAATTCAGTATTTGACATACCATTCTCACTGACAGTGAAGTTAAGGGTAAATAAAAATACCTTTTTCAATGTTTTGACAATATTATTCATGCACTTTCCACTGCCGGCCTTGGGACTTCGGGGATGGGTTCACCCATTATTTTATTTACCACCATACCATGGATTGCCAGAGGCAACATTTCCTAGTAAGACAATTTCTGAAAGCTAATTAGGGATGATGTGACAAAGACTAACTCCCTAGCGACTTGATGCCTCCCCTTGAAAATAATAATTTAGTACTACAGCAGACTATTCTGTGCTAATTCTCTTGGATCTAACTACAGTTAGAGGCAGTGTGATATCTGTAATCCCTGAAAAGTCATATTCTCTTCCTTTTTTCAAATTCTGCAGCAGGTTGATCTGAGACTCCTGTCCTGCGGCTGTTCAATGAAATCCTGTGCTGCTGTGGTCTCAGTCCATTCAGCATTTAAAAGTCACTGCAGAATTTGCACCCCAAACACTTTTAGAGTCAAGTAACACCGACTTGAAAAACTGTTGCTCTGACTCCCTTTGAAGACTCCTATCAGCACAGAAACAACTGTAGCTTAATCAGAGTTTTATTTGAAAAAGAAGAACACATATTTGCTTTGATTACATTTTTGAGTTCCTGAAGGCCAGATCCTGCTCCCACTGGTGTCTGTGGTAAAACTCCCATTAGCTTCAATGGCAACATAAACAGCCACTTAGTTTGCATAATCTGCAGAAAGTAAATATTTTAACACTTGTTATCTGTGATATTTAAGTAGCTAATAAAAATGTGCATGTAAAACTGGTTCATATTTATTTAAGCTGGTAAAAAGTGACTTTCAAATAGGACAAAATATAGGTCAAAAGCATTCTGTAATTGAAGACTCAATAAATAAAGCTGATTTTTTCTCGTTTCCTCCCCCATAGTAGAGCATATGCTTTTTAATAAGTCACAGACATAGAGCTGTGAACACCAAAAACAAATAAAATATACTTATTATGGAGATAAAATGACATATAATGACTTCAAGTCCTGAATTCTTCCACTACAACACATGCATATGTATTTATATAAGAAGGTAAATTGACAAACTATTCTACTCGAGCTTATTTCTGCAAAAGCCATCTCAGCGCAGTTGCTAATATGCTATTTATCCATTAAAGAATGTTGCTATAGTTACAATATCTATTACAAAAATAGTCTGGTAATATGAGAGAGCAGATGAACAACACAGAACAAACAAGCTTTCATATTCTAGTGCTTATATTTTTTTACTTGTACATGAAAGTTAAAAACATATAGTTAGAAACCACTTTACTGCTGTCTCTGTTTTGAATTAAAGCCTTAGAACAGTACCTTTGTACTTGGTGGACCTATTTTCTTGTACATCTGGTGTTACAGTAGCTGACTTCTATGACTCAAATAAAGACTCCAGTATAAGGATTTTACTAAAACCTTCACTATAGGAATTTTATGAGTGATTACATAGGAAGATTAAAATGTCAAGATTTGACTTAGTCACCTCAGATCTCATTTGGAAAATCAGAAGGCGGAAACACCAATTTTTACTGATAAACTGAGCAAAACAGGTAATTGCACAATGCCAGTTTTACATGGCCATATTCCAGCCCACAGCTGCACCTTGGCTGTGTTTCATATGAAGACATGCTAGATCTATTTCATCTCCCCATCCTAAATTAGTGAAATCCTTCAACTGCATAGGAGGGTACCTACACCACAACCCAGTTGCTTTGTCTTGAGGTACTTTTGCACCAGAATTATAATATGCAGTGTAGTTATGTCTAAGAAATGTGTAGATAGATGCAGTGGTTTGCTAAACTCCTGCTAACCCTAAAAACACCTCATGACTAAAGAGATTTTTATTTTTTAAAAAGGAAAAATAATCCAAAGGTTTACTATCTAAAAGAACCGCATAATTGGACTAAATGTCATTTACAATTTCTGGAGTATAAATAGTTGACAATAGTTTAAATTAAGCTAAGATTATACTCTTCCAAATAAAACACTCATAATGTAACAGATATTGGTCTTAACTCAGACTAGGATGAAGCCCTGGACTAACTCCAGAAGATTCATTGTATTTACATCAGTCTTCAAACCGATTTGATATCAAAGGCATTTTTCCTTCTCTGAAGTTTTTGCAGCCATTCCAATTGCAATTTATCAGCCAAAAAAAGTGGCTACAAAAGGACACTCTTGCACTAGTGGGAATGTATGACTCTTAGCAGCCCTCATTTTGGAGGTATGATCGTTTGCTGGGGCAAATGCATTTCACATTATATATGTAAGCTGTTGATTGGTCAGTATTTAGTCTCTCAGGGCTAAAAGATTTACGCTGACTGCTACCATAGCACCTGCACCTGCTCCTTTTGCCAGCAGTTGTGTCTGAAGTTTGGATGTTGAGACTATCCTAAGGGATTAGTTCAGCTGAACGGAGTATCTCCATGGCCAGAAGACTTGGACTGGAAGAAAGGGATTTTATGCCTTTGATCTCTTACGGAGATGTCCTCATCACAAAGCAGTGAACAAAGCTTAGGGAGATAAATGTTCCACCGATGGTACTGAAGGTGTATCCATCATGCTCCTGAGAAAGGGACAGAGAAAGCCAGAAGAAGTGTGGTTAGATCTCAAGACATTCAGTTGATAGAGCCTGATATAATATATACATTTTAGCAGTGAGTTGTATAATGCAAAATGCATAAGCAGCCTTGAGGACAAGGTTTAGAGCAAGAATAAACAGCTTTGGAGGCATTTTGTGTAGGAGAAAACTTGTCTGCAGAAGGGGACAGACAGTTGTTTCCTCACTAGTGAAGACATTGAAAGCACAGCATTGTGTAGGATGGTGAGCCATTAGCTAAAGGTGTTCAGTTATTAAGTCTAAGTTTGTACTTGGCTCTAGGGATTGGGAAAGTTTTCTATTTTATCTGAGGAAGCCAGCATAGCCTATAAACCACAATTAATCAGTTAGCATGATCCTGTGTTACCCTACTGTATTCACAGTTTGGAACATGCAATCTAATGCTGTTTAGAGATTCTTTAACCATTACCAGTGGGCCTGAGGGACAGCCTGCTTAGCTTAAACATAGTACTCTGTCAATATATATGCACAGCTTTTGGAAAGTATGCCGATGGCTCTGGATGGTACTGTATGGCTCTCCTCCACTGGCCAGTTTCTCAGTTGTGTGTCTTTTGTGGTATTTTGAAGTCACTGGACGGGAGGAGGAATTAGTGAGAAAAAGTGAATGCTCTGAAGTGTCTGCTATGTGTCCCTGCTGGTAGACTGGAAGTGTGCTTGGTAAATGTGTCCTCAGATATGACATTTTTTGTGTTTTCTCCTTGAAGTCTGAATTCAACAATGTTAAAGCAACAACTAACCTGAATGACGACACGCTCCTGTTGTCAAGTTTTGCGGACTGAACTTCAAGGCTCCTGTGAGACGTTGTCCCCTGTGTGGTATCAGTTAAATATATATGAATGTTCCCTCACCACCCACCCGTTGACTGTCTCACCTCCTACTAATCCAGAAACTACCCAGAGGACACTTCATTCTGTCTTGTTATATTAGTCATTTATTATTAGTTTAACCTGCACTTACATTTCAAAAACTCTAAAATCCATATGCCAGAACTTCTAAGTAATTTCAAATCAACTTTTTCAAATAAAAGTCAATGTTAGACAGAATACTAAGAATTTCACCAACTTCACATGCCACACGTTCCTGCATTTATTGATTACTTAATGTGAATAAAGCAATTAGTGGCAATAAAATAATTCTTCTTTAGATTTTAATTTATAATTATTTTGTCTTAATCAGATTTACAGGATTTTTCTTGTAGAATTTGCTGATCTTTTTGGAAAGCCTGTAAACCCAGTGAATAAGAAATACAAAAACTCCTATGTTAACATGAAATTCTTTTACAACAGTATTTATACTATTTTTAATTATTCTGAATCACCTAAATGATTGTCTGCGAATTTGACAACACATTTCATTTAAACCGAGTACATCCACTGTTTCACATTATCATTCAGGAACTGTGACCTGTATTGTTTAAATATTCTTAGTAGCTACTTATATGCTTTATATAAACCATTACTTTTAAGTCTCATATTTTCCCAAACTGGCATGCTTTCATTATCCTCACTGTCTACTATTTAAATACTGCTTTATTATCATTGCCAGATCTTCTCCACCTGAGAGGGTCTGTTTGGGAGAAGGGAATGGGTCACTTTCTACTGAAGCAGTACTGAAACTGATTGCTAGACTGCAATATTTCACCATTACCTACCAAAGACCATATTCTGATAAGAATCAGGGCTGGAAAAATATGGGAAGTGGCCCAGTCAGAGATAATTAGTGGTGGTCTGGGAAATCTACTCCAAGACAGCTGTTGGCAAGATGATTAATACAGAGCACTCAAAAGGTAAATCTACATTGGGTACCTTTTATGTAGAGTATAGACATAGACAAAAGACCACTCAGTCAAAGAAAGTTAACAGAAATTCATTGGAAACATAATGAGAATTTATGTGCCTAACAGGAGATGGAAATCCTGGCTTTCACTCAAAGCAATGTATCATACCAAAATGCACACTGCAGAAAGCATTGCAACTCAATCTCTTAGGTGAACTTCCTTCCCAGATAGTCAGGGACATACAAGCTTTGCCTGCTGGACCACGCACAGATTCTTGGTCCTTTCTTGATACCATTTACTGTAAGTAACAGCAGGGCTGCTATGTGTGTGACTCAGTCCTGTCCAGTCCCCTTCCTTCAGCTTTCATCCCGCATTGTGACAATGGGGTGGCTGAGGAGCTGGTGCTACCTTCTATGCCCAACTATTTACAGAACTCCACTACTGCAGCACATGTTTTTGGACTCTCAGCACTACGAGGATTCCTGCACGCTATTAATGGTGTTAGAAAGTTGTCTCATATGCTGCCCTTCTCTTCAGCATTTAATTATACTGTTCAACAAGCTTGAACAAAACTATTTAAGAACCAAGAAATTAAACTTATATTATAGAAGAGAGGCAGAAATAAAAATGAAGTCTAATGCTTGAAATCTTTCTAAAGTCAGGACAAGCCAAGAGATAAAAAGAATAGAAAAATTTTTCTGATGTATGAAAAAGTGGTTTTCCATTCAACTGTTATTATTAGTTTCCTGTCGACCAATAAAACCTTCTGTTTGTTTGCATGAGCTAACCAAAAATGTAATTTAACATCAGCATATGGATAAATTAGGGTGTGACACCATCTTTTCAGACAAGTGATCATAAAAACATCCTCCCCACTAACCATTTACTACCAAAAATCTTTTCAAATAAATCTATTATTTAAATATAAATCAATTAATCCTTTAATGGTTGGATGCTTGAGGTACCTGCCTAGTGATTTTCATCAGTCTCTCTTCTTTCCTGTGAAAGCACTTTTGCTGGTGTTAATTTTGCATCAGCTCCCTGATGCCAGCTGTCCCCTCCAAAAGTCAGAGACTGCTGCAGTAGTATAAGGGTTTACTCCTGTCCAGCAAATGCCAGTGACAGGGTTGTTTTCTGTCCCTTCAGAAACAGTAACCAACTCACAGGGATGTGTCCCTCCCTTGACCTCACTGTGAACTATTTTTCAACTGTCTCTAAAACAGTTCACTCTATAGTATTATTGCTAAGCTTTACCCGTGGGTGTGGTAATTAAACTTCTACACCGCACTGCAATTCTCTTTGTAAGGGTACTCAAAGGCGGAGAAAGCAGGTGATACTGGGCTTCTACTTCTCAGGCAGATGAAAGGTTAAAGGAGATTTCCCTGTCCATTCCCTCTTGGCTGTGTGGGCTACAAGTCTCTCTGATTTTTCTGGCAAAAGTCTTTTTATGAGATCAAAATGGCCATTGGTTTTTGAGTCATTGTGTTATGACAGCACTGCAGTTTAGCAGGACTTTGCTATTGCCATGAAAATGTGGGAACATCAGGAAGATCAGAACAAAGGCAGATTTAGAATAGACTGAGGATATAAAAATCTATTAAAGACCTTCTCTCTCTTTTTTCCTTAGAGTGAAAAATCAATAAAGTGGTATAAGCCAGATAGCACAAAATGTACAACTCCTAGACCTCCAATTTATGCACAAAGTGACCTTGACCTATTCTGCAATTTCCTATCATAAATTTATTATGTACCTCTCCTAACCATATCACTACAAACCAGAATGAAAAACAAAATTTAAGAGCTGGATTTGTTTCCTTTCTTTTAAAGAAGCAGACTCAGTACAGAGTAAAAGAATGTAAGTTGTCATTTACAGCAAAGGGGGAAATACTTTTTTCATTCTTCATAGTCTGCCTAAATAATGACTTACTATCTAGAAGCTATTTGCAGAACACTTTTAGGAATCATATGACTCCAAACTTTCTGAAAATGTTGTTACTGTCTGTACTTTTCTACCTTTAGCCTCACGCTGTTTTCTGTGATATTTTCAAGATTATATAATCATAATGAAAAGAGGAAAAAGGCAATGTGAAAGCAGTTTGTCAGCCACATTTTAGTTCTTCTAAAAGAACTAAATACATCACATGACAGTTGCTTATCAGTTGATTATATAAACAGAAATCAGAGGAAGACAATAACTTACTTTCATTATGGGCCAGGTAAGACATAGAAGTTAACTGTGGAATTCAGGCCACACAGTGGAGAATCAGTTGAGTTTGAAGTAGATCTCAGTGTTTCAATGCCAGTTATAATGAGGCTTTGAATGAATGTATGGAAAAAGAGTGGGAAATTCTGTGTCATAGAATCATAGAATCAGAATCACAGAATGGTTTGGGTTGGAAGGGACCTTAAAGATCATCTGATCCAACTCCCCTGCCATGGGCAGGGACACTTCCCACCAGACCAGGTTGCCCAAAGCCCTGTCCAACTTCCTTGGGCAATCTGTGCCAGTGCCTTACCATCCTCATCATAAAACATTTCTTCCTTATACGCAATCTAAATCTACCCTCTTCCCATTTAAAATCGTTACCCCTCATCCTATCACTACACTCTCTGATAAAGAGTCCCTCCTCATCTTTTCTGTAGGCCTCCTTTAAGTACTGGAAGTTGGCTGCGAGGTCTCCCTGGAGCCTTCTCTTCTCCAGGCTGAACAACCCCAACTCTCTCAGCCTTTTCTCATAGGAGAGATTGTTCAGCCCCTTGATCATCTTCATGGTCCTCCTCTGGACTTGCTCCAACAGGTCCATGGCCTTCTTGTACTGAGGGCTCTGAAGCTGGACACAGTACTCCAGGTGAGATCTCACCAAAGCAGAGTAGAGGGGCAAAATCATCCCCGTCAACCTTCTGGACACACTTCTTTTGATGTGACCCAGGATACTGTTGTCTTTCTGGGCTGCAAGTGCATGTTGCTGGCTCATATTCAGTTTTACATTAACAAGTACCCCCAACTCCTTCTTCACCGGTCTGCTCTCAAGACACTCAATGCCCAGCTTGTATCTATGTTTGGAGTTGCCCCAACCCAGGTTCAGGACGTTACACTTGGCCTTGTTGAACCTCATGAGCTTCACACAGTTTCTCATCTTCTAGTCAAACTTTTTCTATGCTGTCTAGAACTCACCTAATGAGCAAGCAGTAATCCAGTCCATTCCTTTCCAGGGATGATCTAGCCCTTTGGGTGCCTCTTTTCACTAGAATCTACCTTAATTTGCCTGTTTTGGGCAAGTGAGTCCTGTTCTGTCAGTGACATATCTGTTGTGGGCCAGATTTAGTCAGCTGTGTGCCAGTACTTCCTCGAGAAGTGCTCCAGGTGACTGAAATTATCAGGGGGTACCACCTTTTGCACATATTACTTGAACATGGGACAAAAAACAAGTGGAGACAAGGGTTTAAATCTATTCTTGTTCACAGCTACATTCCCTACCATCGGGAAAAGTGCTTCAATATTATTGCTTTTCAGTTGCCTACCTGCCAAAACAGTGGCCAAGCTTCAAGAGAAGAGGTAAAAATAATACTTGTCCAGTACAAGCTCTTGGTCAACAGAAGAGGCAGATGTCTAACAACAGGCTGGACCACTCTCTTGAGCTCCTCCAGTTCCCTGCACAGGTAGTACTAGGGAAATGCCAGGGTAAGGGACATCAGCAGTCTCTCTGCCGGTTTCCACCACTCCTCTCAAACACATGAGAGAATCTGGGCAACAATGTGCAGGCAGATTAGATGCTTTCTCACCCTCCCCTCCAACCTCCACCCTCTCCCAGGGGCACCTGTCTGAGATGAGGCAATGCCTAAATGAGGTTACCTGTATTATCACTCTGTTCAGGTTATTCTGCTAAATCACAGAACCACAGAATCACAGAACGT
>NW_010156409.1:0-50217 GCF_000695765.1 Mesitornis unicolor
AATAAAATAAAATAAAATAAAATAAAACCAACCCTGTACCTACATATGGTATTTAATACATAACTCTAATGGAATGAGCTTCATAATTTATTCTGGGGTTTACCTTTTCTTGAACTCTGTCTTGTTCCTGCTCATGAAAGATTTTCTGTTGCTTCAGATATATTAAAAGCACATAATCTCTGTCTCTCTCCTTGCGTTTCTGTGTATTCATGTATTGATATATTTTGCTGGTGCACATGGCACAGTAACAGCAGTAACGCTTTTTGCTCCTGCTCTGCTTTTTGTCTCAGGATCTCATGCCAAAAGTTATAAAGTGAAGAGCCTAAAGTTAGGTTTTGTATTCATGCTGAGGCCCTTAAATTACAGCCCAAATTTCAGAGGTTATGACTTTAAACAGAATTGGTGGTTTGCAGTACCACTGCTCAGGTCACTTAGTGCCAGCGTAAAGGTTTAGCACACTTGTGTCTAACTGTGAAGGCCTCTAGGCTATGGCTGCTTCTGCATCACCATGCCGGTTTACCTTTGGATGTACAAATTTTGGCTGGATCAAAGGGGATCACATTACCGGTTGTGATTTTGGTTAGACAACTTTGATTGAATGCTTTGGAAATGTCACACATCAGAGCTGGGATTTTCAGGGGCTTCCAAATACTTGTGTCACATTCAGGCACATTTTTACATCCAAACCTTTTGTGCAGAGCCCCTTGTACCAAAGAAAGACATACCTGAGAAGCGTTACTCTCACCCCTGCTATGAAATACAGCATTTTTGATCATGTAAATCCTACAGCTCCCCTTAATATCCCATCAGTAAAGTCAGGGGGAGCAAAGACTTCCAGCAGCAGCCCAGGAAGGGATGCCTTGCAGAGGGGTGGTGGGACCAGCATGGGAAGAGGGGTCATGCCACTCACGCCAGGAAAGGACCAGTGTATGCAACCTGCCAGGGTTTACTTTTGTTTTCTTAACTGAAACAACTCTATTGGTATAAAACATGTGCTAAACCAGGCCCAAATCTTCTAAGAAAATACCAGCTCACATAGCCCCTATTTTATTCAGCGATCCATCTCATGTTACAGTTAATGGGAATAACATGTGATTTTCAAACGACAAACTTTTGTCCAACTTTTCATGTGTATACAATTCCTTCAAATTTCTAGATTTTTATTACATTCTTTTGCTTTATTATTGTTAAATTATTTCTATCATTTAATGGCAATTTGACCTGTTTACTCAACACACTCAGCAAAGGAAAATGGAAAAAAATGCATACACCAAAAGAAAACCCTGGTTGCTTATCTCATTGCACAAACATTGTTTTTTTTGGAAAGTATGGTTCTGGGAGAGTCAATTATTCTGCCAACCTTCTCTCCCAATTCTTCTGTTTCCCTTTTCATCTCAATTCTTCCTTGCTCTATGCTTTGCATATTTTATTGAGAAAACAAACATACATTGCAGTCCAAAGACTGGATAGGACACATTCATATGAGAAAACTTCAGAGTGTATGTAGTTTATTTTTTGTGTAATTGATTTTGTAGTAGATAGAAGCTGTGGTATAAACTAACAGGATAATGTTTTTGATCAGTTTCCAATGCTTAATTACATGTCTGCTATAACTAATTTCCTTCGTGTGCTTGCAGCTGCTATGCTTTTGTCATTGGCTTATTTTTCTTTGAAAATCCGAAAGACATCGTGGCTTTCTGTGAAAGTTGTCTGACCTGATTGACTTCTGCAGACACCTCATTACCACAGTCATTCTGCAAAGTTGTATAGCTGTTTAGAACCTTGCATTCAAGTAATTTATTTTTTTTTCCTTTTAATTAAGGAAAAAAAATGCTGTTTCGAAGCACTATGGAATATCTGGCTCATTAGAGCATCAGACCAGTCAGCTTTGCAATACAAAAAGCCTTGTCGGAAGAGCAGCAGAATTTACTGGATTGGCTGCACCACTCATTTGCAAAAGCTACATATTTTGAAAGAAAGCACTAGGTGATGTTGGGATATTTGCTTGTTTGTTGTTTTGTTTTGTTTTGTTGTTTGTTTTTTTTTCACAAAGATAAATGAGATATCACGTTTAATGATGTATTTTAATAGGGAAATCTACCTAGTGCAATCTTACAAAATCTCCACATTTAAAGAATGTCTGTAGGTTTTTTAATCCCTTTTTTGGCAGTTTTGTAACTTGTTAGCAGCTATGCTAGTAAGTTGCAAGGTATAAAGGGTGGTGGCATCTCACTAACCTCCTGAGGAACGGCTGTGTTGGAAGCAGAAGCTGGAGACAAACCTGACGATCTTAACTATCCCCAAAACTGACAGATCCACGACAATCTGTGAGAGATAGAGACACAATCAAGGTCCAAACAGTGTTTTTGAGCCCCTCTCCAGTGGCAAAATAATGCAAAACTCAACATGCTCACACAGTGTAGGTTATGGATGAAGGGTCAGATTGGGTAAACTCCATACCATAGCAGGACTGGGTGGAATGATGTTTCCCCCAAACATGCTGTTAATATCACACTGCTTTTTGTCTTAGCCTGTGGTGACCCAACCCTTATTTATTCCAATGAAACCTAATTTAGGCATATTCTACTCTGGATCTACATTGTTCAGCTCTCATTAATGTCAGCCACTCCTTAGTAAATCTGCGGGCACTTGAAATAATACAGGCAAATGAGAACTGAGGCTGCTTGATGGGTTTGAGTGTCACAAGTCCTTATTTTAGAAGAGGCAGCTAAGCCAGTAATGGGGGAGTAACATATATCTCTAGCTCTTAATGTTAATGAAGACAGCATTTTATATCAATGATTACATACAAATGCAAATTTATGTAGATTGTTTACTTAGACAAGAGATCTCATACATCCATCTCTGCATTCCTCCTCCTCCCCCTATCTTTTCACCCAGGAAGAGATACTATTGTTATTCTAGTCATCTTTCTCTTGATTTTATTATCTAACAGAGCCATAAAAATGACAAGAAAATGGATTTTTCAGACAAGTCTCCTGTTCCTGGTGTAATTTCACGTTTAGCTACAGATACTGACAACATAAGATAGTTTATACATTTTTCCTTTAATTGTATACCACAGCCCCTTTTTTAGTGAGGTGCTCACTGCTACATAATTAAGAAAGTTTTTAAAGCGCCTGATGGTTGTTAAGATGCTGGATAGAGAAAGGATTGCAAGCATGAGGCAACCACTGCTGGAGATGCTGGAATGGAGTGAGCCTGGGTGGGAATGGGGGTGACCATGCACTGCTCGAAGAAGAGTAAAAAAGAGATGTGAAGGGGTGGTAGAGATCAGCTTCCATCACAAAGCCACCAAACAACGTGCCTCCATGGGAGGTTCATTTACCAGAGAGACCTGGCATAGGGCTTGTATGAAGGTCTTGCAGGTTTGGGCTGAGGTTGGGGGTTTCAGCAAGGACCTTGCTCAGATCCTTGCCTAGCCCCTTATGATAAACCCGATCCAGTCAAAATGTAGATAAAAGCTGAGAGCCAAGCGTGCTCTTACAGAAAACAGGAAACAGATAAATTGCCCTCATTTTCTCAGTACTCAAATTATTTTATTGTTTGTCTTTTTTTAACAGGATAACAATGCATCTCATTCTACTAAACAAAAAACCCCAACCCCTTCATTCTGTAACACTCTCCCTCACAACAAAGCAAGCACACAGCCAAATTGCACATTCACAATTTGGCCTTTTCTGTAGAAGAGTGTGACTAATATTTCTGTACTACGCACGAGGATTTGAATACCTCACACCCTGTGGTTTTCTCTCCCTAGGGCAGCTCTGCAAATCCCAGCATAAATCAAAATAGCTAGCAGCAAACATCAGTGAGCAGATTTGCTTGGTGGTCCACTGGTGCACTGCCACAAGGAGGACCAGAGCTGGACCAGGGAAGTAGGCAGCTGGGGACTCTTTTTGGGGGGACATGTGCAGCTGGGTGCTGCTGGACATGGCCTTTGCCGGGCCAAGGGCACACAGCAAAAAGAGGCGAAAGAATAAGAAAAATCCTCTTGAAGAACAACTGAGAAGCACCTCTCCCCTGGGAAAAATGTTTCTTAAATAATAAATACTTTGATTGATTTGGAGTAATATCTAACAGATGTGGACAGAAGAGTCTCCCCTAAAATAAGATACTCTTAATTGAAACAATATTCCTTGTATTACCATCTGCAAATTCAAAGAGCTTATTTTAGCTTAGGAATAAGATAAGCTTAAGCGATGAGAAGGATAGCCATTTGCCTAATTTTTTTTTCAACAGCTACCTCTCATCTCTCAGAATTGTTTGTTTCATTAAGAAAACCTGAAGTCCAAAGACGATTTACAGGAAGCCCAACGCTGTGGGTTGCAGTCACTTTCATAAGGGCCATTTATTTTTTTAGCAGCTCACAATAAAAAAGTGCCAGTCTGCTCCATATGCAAAGCAAAGGATTAACCAGGAAAAGAAGACTAATAAATTTCTTTCCTTCAGGAAAAAGCCAGCAGAGCTGTGGCTTCAATTTGATTTAGCCGAACACCATTGCCCATTGCTTCAAAATACCCTGCACCCGCACCAGCTGGTATCACAAGGAGCGTTGTTTGCAGGGAGAATCACATGCAGAATCATATCTACAACTGGCATGCATAATTACTCCATGTTTTCTCCAGAATGGATTATCCTGTGGCAATAATTATGTCAAAAAACATGCCCCAAAGAATAATATTTCAGACGACCGCAGCCATCAAACAAATACACTGCATAATTAAGTTATTTTCCCCCCTCTGAAAGCTCCAACTCATATTTGTATCTTGCCTGCCTAAGACCTCCTCCAAGGAAAGCACCAGATTGTTTCTGATGCTAGCACATATATCAAAGCAGGGATGGCAGAGCTGGCCCGGCTGGCCTCTCGCAGCAGCCCCCGGCAGGTCTGGCTCAGATGTGGAGCTATGCTCGGACTTTGCCCCAAGCAAAAGATGCCACCTCCAATATACAGAACTGTCATGAATTTGTTTTTTGTCATAAATGAAGCATGGGTCTGTGCTTTAATTTTCCTCACTGCCCTCTGTCAGGTAATAACCATAAATATTGTCCTGAATCATTAAGTCACAACCTGAAATGTGATCCTGCCCAGTTCCCAGTCAGACAGCCATCTGGAAGATGAAAGAAGTCTATTTTCGTTTTAGAATGATCCAGACTCTAATTTGTAGTAACAGTCTTAACAGGCTGTTTCGGAGACATTAACCAGAGCCTGGTCATGGTTGCTCAAGGAGGGGGCATTGTATACACTGCCTAAAGCATGCGTTACAGGCAAAATACCCCGTCACTGCTTTCAGCTTGCAGCATCTGTGGCTTTTTATTCCAGCATCTTGTTCCTAAATGGGCACAGGTTATGCATCCAGGGTGACTGGAAATATACAGTGTCGTAAAAAATGCCAACACGTTTGTGGGAGACAGAAAATAGTGTTTCCACAAAGCTAACTCTGGTACCACAGGTCGTATAAATGCCTCCTATGTTAGGGTTAATTCCATGCTGAAAGCAAATATATTTTCTATATATATATAAATGCATTTATATATACATATATCTTACGGTTTTTCTGGCTACTGAAAAAAGTATTTTCACTATCAAAGAGCTCTTTTATTGCCACAGCGAAATACTTTTTACTCTGTTAAAAGCAAAGAAAAAAGCTAATCAAGAGATTATGCAGTTAGGAAAAGCACTGTCAGTCAAGAGCTTCTCACTACGTATCTGCAGCCACTGCCCCCTCCTGACCCACGCTACCTCCAGTTAGCAAAGGAGATCAAAGACCAGCTGTCCCACTATCATGCAGGAGGAGCCCAGCAGATGAAATGGGAAGCACATGCATCGTCTCTCCCTGCTGAAACATGGGAATGCTGCATTTCTCTGCTTCCCCGAAGGCTGCAGTCCTGGCAGTCCCTGAGCAAACCCCGTGAGGACTCCCTTTCCCGCTTGTGGAATTAGGGTAATGCAGTGGCCTGGGAGCACGGTGGATTCATTAGCACGTGTATGCTGGTCTGTGACTAGCGTTGCTAGGCTTAAAATAAAGATCATTTCAGTACAAAACGTTAAAAAGCTACAGTGTTAATTCTGAACGATGGGTAACTTTGTCATAACTCTCCCAAAGAGGAAGTCAGAGTTGTTTCCCTCATTCTTAAACAGTGATGAAAGCACAGGATTCATCGTGTCCTCCTTCTCACTCCCTTGCCCTTGCAAAGCTGCCAGTTAAAGACGGATGCAGAATTACTGGTGCATTCACCTCAGTGGAGGACTCCATTCTGGACCTGACACAGGGACAAAAATCTCATAGTAAGAGAAAGGAAATTCCCTACTGAGTTCCCACTCTCCAGAGCAGAAACTGATGGAAGAGCGAAATCCTGAATGTTCTGGCACCTGCAGAGTTGTCCATCCTGGACGGGGCTCACATTCAACTGCAGAGGTGAAGAGGTCTGTGGAAAAGTTGGTCTTGGACCCCTATTTCAATGACCAGGAGACCAATGTCTTTCCTTCCCTATTGCAAAGTAAGCATGTCTGAGTAGCAGCCACCAAAAAAAGCAGGAGTATAAAGCACTGAAAGCTTTGCCAGTATTGTCTTTCCAAAAATATGTAAAGGAAGGCTTTTTTCATACTTTCTTAAAAGTGAAAGCATACATGCTATAGTATTACAGTTCAATGGACTGAAAATAAAATCATAAGCATGATTTGGCATATTGTACCATGTCTAGTGAAAAACGTCCACTACAGGCCTTTGAAATTGTTTGGCAAATTTTTATTTTGCTTTTTAAAAAGTCACATAATTTGGACAAAGCACAGTTGTGATAATAGGGAGCATGCTGGGTCTTTCTACATTCCACGGCTGTAATAATGAAGCCATTAAATTACTAGGTCAGAGGCCCCAATTCGCAAAGAAATAATACCAGTTTATTATTTCTAATCTTATTAAGTTAGAAAATTGTCTCGAGATGTAACGTCAACCTGTAATGGCTGAGGTATTGATTATATTAACCCAATGCTCATGGATAATTCAGAGAGCCTGATTTCATCTAATTTCTGTAATTTTTAAAACAGTCCAGCCCAATTTCTTTATGGCAAGTTAATCCAGAATTATTTCTATAAATAATGAAAATGTATTATAGGATTTTCTAGGAGTAAGCCAATAAAACATTTTGTGTGATGGCTAGCAGAGTGGGGTTTTAATCCCTTTCTTCTTTATCCTTCTTGAAGCATGAATCTTAGGGGTTTTTCCTTTTTTTTCCTCCTTTTTTAATCTTCCATTGTCTCTTTCGGAAATACATACCTGCAAAATTCAGAAATATCCATGGACTTGCTTTGTTCACCTTTTAACTGAAATTGATGAAGATTTTACCTAGATAAATATAACGAAGAATATAATTTCAGCTATACCAAATTTGAATCTTCCCCAGTTTTGTACAATAGCTGCACTAGCAAGAGAAACACTGTAAAATTCCAGAAACTCCAGTGTCACATTGTTCCTGGACCAAATTTTTGAATTATTTTAATTTGCTCTGAAGTTTTTAAGAAATATATAGTACTGTATGTGTGTGCACAAGTAATGCACATACATTTATACTTGCAAGCACACCTGGATGTGGTCCAAGGTCCATTAAGCTCAATGGGAATCTTTCCATTACTTCATTGAGCTTCGGATCAAGCCCTAGGGGGGCTGGTTGATTTTAAACATACATTTTCTAAGGTTGTTCTGATCTTCCCCACTGACCTTGCTCTGCACCACTTCCCCAGTTTCCGTCCAGAAACCCCAGCTTGAGAAAAGCTGCGATTGGGGGTTTTTCTATGCCTCCTTTTCTGCCTCCATCCCTGCGGCTTTCCTATCAAAGCACTACATGCATTAAGAAAATTAATGTGTCTTAAGTTAGTGAACCAACCTGAAGGCTAGTTCACTCAAAAATATTTCCTCTAAGTATATTTATTAGCTCAGAAGACTTGTGTGGGCAGAGCATGTTATTTAGTGACCTGTAATGCCCAAATAATGATCACAATAAATCAGTACTCATTACTATGTAAGGGAGGTCTGGATCGAGTGACTCAATAGGTAATGAGGTCTAATTTAGTGCCAGGGTATTATTTTACAGAGTGTCTGTGGCAGGGGACAGGGGGAGGGAAGCAGGGACTGGAGGGGGTCTAATTACCCCCTGTGTGATGATGAGCCTCTAACTTTGGATGGTTGCTTTGGCAGGGTGTTGGAGGTCAGGCTTTTAATTGCTATTGGCTGCATTTGGCTACATTAAGTGAACAAATATCTAAGGTCTGGACCTCTAACACTGGGTTAAATGGAGCAAGACTGGGGCTAAAATCAATATAATGGGATATAGAGACAGGGACAAAAGAGCACTGAGATAGAAAATAAAGAATTGAAATCCTTCCTCATGAATGGGTGAGGGGTGTATTTTGGGGGATGGGAAGGACAGTACCATGACTTGCAGGCAGCAAAACCCAGGATCTCAGAGGGACCAGCTCAGGCCATAGCTCCCAGGCTAAAAGGCACCAATAGCTTGGGTTTCAGCCTTACTTTGTCCTGACACCCCAGAGATGTTACTCCTACTCTCCTGCCCCCCACCGCTGGTATGGGACTATTCCTACTGGGACCAGTGGCCATCCCTTGGTCATCCACAGGACAGAAAAGATGTGCTGTAGGTGACACAGGAGGGAGACTCCACAAGGTCCCCCTTTTTGTCCCCACGAGCTGTCAAGATAATCTGGGTACACCAAACCCCAGAGACAGGCTCCTTTATAACGTAGGTGCACATCCCAGCAGCAAGGTAGTCCTCACATAAGTACATCTAGAAAAAAAAGAAATCTTCTGCAATGTGTTTTCTCCCTGTCTTCAAGTTTTCAAGCCATGTCTTGAAAACTTGAAGGTTAGGTGCATGTCAGCCACTAAAATGATTAGTGGTCATGAGGTGATGAGCTTGCTATTGACAGGATCCCTAGGTGAAGTTCTTCAGAACTGAAATCCCTTAAGAGTTAGTTACTCCATCTTCTGGGAATTCATAATCTGGAAGCAAAGCTGAACTCTCCCATGTTCTGAGCCTTTAAATTTCAAGGACACATGAGGTTTCCAGTGGTATGCGGGGATCCAGACCTCAGGAGCCACATGCTGGGCTCAGGATCAGTGTTTGGGAAAAGAATGGTATATTCTTTAGCACAGATGGGGCCAGATTGTCTTCCACAGAAATGCATACTCCTTCTGGTGGAAAAGAGACTGTGCCAGCTCATCTTCAAGCCTCTGCTTATACCTGTTATGTCTGGATGTTAGGAACTGATGAGACTCATGGGAGACATCAGTACGATTCCTGCCTGGAAGATTCAAGTGGAAACTCAAACTTTTTCTACACTCCAATACTCAAAGGAGCAAAGAAAAACACTCAAAAATTATTCTACATCTCAGCTTTCCCTCCTTTTCCCCAATCATTCTGTCTCCAGCTAGAGAGAGGGAGAGGTGGTGAATCGCTCAGTAACTTCACTCCTGCTCTGCTTCAAGGCTGACCCTTGTTAGATGGCTTTGAACAGATGCAACAGAAAATCTCTATTTCAGAAGTATGGAAAGGACTGTGAAAAATAAAAAGACAAAAGAAGCAAGAGAAAAACAAAAGTCCTGAAAGTAATGTGATGTGTGAAAAGCAGCAACCAGTGTATGCTGAACAATATCATGTTTCTGCATATTTCAGAGCAAGAATGAGACACTTCTCTGTGGTGGGCATCATTTTAGGTGGACAGGAGAGCAGACAGAGACTCGGCTGTCTGCTCTTGAACTCTCCTACAGCCTGCTGTGGCTACCGTGCAGGTTAACACTGTGCTGCACAAGGCAGACTCTAACCAACATGCTCTTTGAGCCTTCTCAAGAAACATCACTACAGCTATTTTAAATCCCCAAAGAAGGGCTTACTACTTAGCAACCATCCTCTGATTTCCTAGAAAATGAGATCTGTGCAACGACATTAAATATCAGAGTGTCTGTGTGTCAGTGCCTTCTCTGTCCCCTTCCTCCATGAACTTAGCGACTGATTTTAACTAAGAATTAGGAGTCTCAAAAATGCAAAACTCTGCAGATTTCATTAAATAGTCAGCCATGTAGAGAAGACACATCCCAGTGGTTCCCATGCTGGAAGAAAAGTTGTTGACTGAGCTCACCCACATGAACTGACATGTACCAGACATTAGCAAATCCACAACACGAGCACTATTGTGAATTCCCCAACCATAGCTAGAGTAAAGCCTCATAACTTATTAGACATCAAAGACTCCAAACACAAACTATAGAGCCACTGGAAACCAGATTTCACGGATCTTGCAATTTAGAGTTTTAGTGCTCTACGTTCACATACATAATCTGAAGGGACTCTAAAGAAAGAAATCCTGGAGAGATTGAGGCACTGAGCAGACTCTGAGACTGCAGATAATATACTGAGGATTTTTATCCTAGCTCCTATTCCATTCCCTTCTTTGGCCTTCAAGTCCTCCCTCTGCTCTTTTGTGGGTTATCTGAGTACCGATAGCCCTCAAAGGTTGCAGGTTATAGGGAGGCCATGTGTCTGATAATGCAGTCTTACTTTTGGCTTGCTCTCCTTCATGTTTTTATTTCTGAATAAAAAGAGGCTCCTTTGTTCTAGGTGTGGGTACAGGCTGAAGTGAAATACCCAGAGGTCTGGGTGTCTCTTTGACATGTCCAGTCAGCACCGATTTCTTACTGTCTGGAGGCCTTTGACACAGCAATCCATTATTTCTTGGTTTAATTCTTTATGCACGGCTTTTCATATTGATTACCTAACATCATTAGTTTTGGTCATTCCATACAAGAGACAATGGAAAGATCAATTTTAACCATATGAGCTAAAGGACCTTGCTCTTAAAGCATCCGGGGACTGGAATCATTTATCTTCCGCTCTCTGAATCATAAATCTTTTACAAGTGCAGCATTAGATTCATTGTTCGCTACAGCCACATGTGATGTAGTCGGGTATCATTGTAAAAGTGTCCTACATTGCAGTGTGAGGCTGTACCCATAAAGCATATTAATGTACAGCATTGTCATGGAAATTGTCATGAGCTGCTGCAGAGAGCATGGTTTTCACAAGAGCTGTGCAAATCATCAATTGTTTTTAATTTGGTGGCTGAACTGGGAAGAGAGAATTTGTTTCTTTTAGGCCTAGAATGGAAAATATTTCCTTCCACTACTGATCAAAAAATGTTTTGCATTCAACAATTTTTTCTCAGGCTTCTTTTAGTAAAAGCAAAGGGAATTTGGAAAGGAGGAGCTAGCTTCACAAAGAGATTCAGTGACATTTGCAGAATTGGGCAGAAAATGGGAGGTAGTCCATTTACATTCAATAACTATACAATTAACTGTGGATAACTCCCACACAAAATACAGGAATGTACTGTTCAGTCCCACATCTGCCTGTTTAGGACCCGGGAAAGAAGGGTAAATGCTGTGCTAGAGAGTCTCTCTTAATCACATCCATAAAAGCTCTGTTGCTTTTAAAGATGATTTATACAAATACAAGAGGAAGGTTTTGAGCTGTGGCCTCTGGTACTCTAAGTCCCTACTGCTGGGGACAGATGGAGGGAGTGGAAAGACAAGATACATCTGAACTTCTGCTCAGAGCCTGCACTGAGACTTTCTAAGCAAACTTTAAAACAAACCATTTATCATTCTTGTTTAACAAACTAGCAGTGTCCAAACTCTCACAGATAACTGCAGCAAGGGAGGCACAGGACAAGCCATCATCGAAAAGTTCAAACCTCGATGACCTGAGTTAATGGAGCTATTTCATGGCATCACTGCTGTGGTTAGGGCTTGTCACTGGGAGGAGACATGATCAAAACCAATGGGCCAATCTAATATAGGGGATATTTCTGCACTGGCTACTTCTGATCAAGATCAATAGAGTTGCACAAAAACAAGAGGAAAGGTGTTTTTATTGGTTTTGACTTAAGAAATAGTCCTATGGACATCTATCTAGATGCATAAGGGTTCTGACCTCTTCAAGGCATCTGATAGAGTTTTCCACTCTGAAGAGATATCAGGTTATCATCTGAGCTTTTGGATAGTTTGCCAAACAAATGGATGTCGTGGAACTTCATGGATATTTCATATTAAGGTTTTGTTAACAATAAAAGTGGGAGAAGAATCTAAAAAGTACTTTTTAAAAAAAAAATCTCATTGGAAAGGAGCTGTTCATTTAAAAAAAATAACATTTTCAAACAACAGTTTGACTTCTTCCCCAAAAGTTTCAAACAAGAGTTTTTATCGTTCCCCAAATTTTAACTGTTCTGCTTGGAGCCTTTTTGAAATTTGCTGTCACAGATCTTCACACTGTAGAGTGATGAAGAATATAACTGAAGAATAACAGGACTGATCTACTTCAAAGGCCTCCAAAGTTGTAATGTGTCTCCTTTGTTACAGAGAAGTAATGTCATGTTGATAGTTCCATCACTCTCACAAAAGACCTGTTAGTAATTCAGAGGTTTTAGATATTCTGGCCAATGTTCAGCTGGTGGTATTCAATGGAGCTTCAAATTCTCTTCAGGAGTCAAAGAAATTGAAGACCTAGGAGGTAATGAGAACACAGCGTGGATAAAGTGGTGATAAAAATAACAAGAAAGCCTCAAAGCTTTTCCTTTATCTTGGACTATGACACCTGAGGATGTAACTTCAGACTTGTCCCCAGCTGAATGTATTTTCATTTCTTTCTTTCAACTCTCCGAAGACAATGATAGGCAGATAGATAAGCACAATGCTGAGAAAAAAGACAACCAAAATTAAGGGCTGAGATCATCCAAGCAAGCCTCCTGCTCAAGACACTGGGTAGTATGGAAAAGACACACATGTAGTAGTTGCATTGGGTCGACTAACGGAGGAGCTAGAAGAGGGTGTGTAATGTGGCATTATGTGGTCAGAGGTATCAGCACTGTGTCTGTGAGCCACCAGAAGGACCCTTTACAGCAACAGCTTGCAGGGAAGGTTTTTGACTGTGAAATGCTGCTCTTTGCCCTCAGGAATCCCAGCCTTCTTTGTAGAGCTGCTGGCAGTGGTAGAAAACACCTTATTCATCCCCAGTAGCAATGTGATTATGAGATGGAGGTTTGGTGTAAAGAAGCAAGCACACAAAGGGCAGACCCTGTGCAGCCTACACCTGTAGCAGATAATAAACTATCCAGCTCTGAGGAAGCACATTTTATTTCGGCAGGGCTCAAGATGATGTATGAAACCACCAAAGATTACAGTCAGTGATGTCTTGGGAGTGATTTGATGTTTATGGTTAACCCTAACACTGCTTTTGTTTATAGACACTATTTCTAGAGTAATCTTATCTTGTATGGCTTTTATGGAAACGAAAATTATCAGGCTACAGCTTTTATAGCACAAAGGCTGACGTGAGTTTGATTTACACTTCATTAGGAACCAGTTCTACAAACATTGCTCAGGTGCATAGTTCCTAGTTTCCTGGTAAAATTCGCAAAGGAAATGAGACATTTTTGAGCTTGTGTGTATGAGCAGGTAATCCATGTCAGACTCATCTAGCACCTCCAGTGTTTGTGCATCTTTCGGCATCAGAAACTTTTGCTTGGAAAACTCCCTCCAGGAACAGGTTGGTTCCCCTGTGTCGTTACCCCTTAACTCCTGAACATCAGGGTGTCAACCTCACAGCCTCTCCTTAAAAATGAAAATTATGATACTTCTCTTGCTGTCACAGTGGGCCTAGAAAGTACAGTGAGTGAGGCAGATTAACCACAGCCATACCGCCAAAATGGAATTATGGAGAGCACAAAATGGAGTATATTCCACATAGTGCCATGCTGATGGACCCCCCCAGATCTCAGGGTTTTTCCAGGTACTGGCCTACATATCCCACCCCAGTGAAGTCCTGAGAAGTGCAATATAGCAGTAAGGAGTAATTAGGTTTAGATCCTGCTGTGTAGATGGGAAGCTTCTGAGGTAAGCTTTGGGCCTCACAGAGTCCAAAGGACTTCCAGGGAAGTGCATTCCCAAATTAGCCCCTCTGTCTAACTGTCAACACTTTTGAAGAAGCATCCAGAAAACCTGTGTGAAATCATAATACTGAGCTGCAGTCAGGCCTACAGCAGCAGTAAAGTCCATAAGGAGAAAAAATAATACTTACACCTTTCAAGGAAAATCATTAATTTCCATGCATCTGCTCAAAGCAAGGAAAAGGAAAGAAAGAAAATATGTATTTTACAAAGAAATTTTCCCAACTTCTTAGCAAAAAGAGCTTTCCAGAATGAAATAGCAGTTTCCCTGCTGTGAAAAAAATCCCTTAGGTTTTTCACAAGTATTTTAAAGAGAAAAGTTGAAATTATTGTTTAGAATTTTTTTAATGAAAAACTGTAAAAAAATATGTTTTCCATCTGCTTTACTGGAGGTGAGAATTTGTAGCTACACACATTTCTTCTGTGGCTGCTCAAGGAGTCAGATGGAGATCATCTGGATGCCTTGCTTTACTATTGATCCTGTCCCCATCTCTAAAGCAGTTCTGGCAACTGCAAGGGTGACAACCATCTGTTAGCAGTGTTTGCTGCTGGGTGGTACCACAGCATCAGCTCTCACTGTGCTGCACCTTTATCCTCGCCCATGGTACATGTTATTTGCATCACAGCAGCGTGAGATGATGGAGGAAGAAGTAGTTCCAAGCACCAAAGTGCAGGGATGGAGATGAGCTGCTGCAGGTGCCAGGAGCTCCTTCTACCTGGAGCAGGAGGTGGGATCTCCTACCAGCAGCCTCGTCATCACTGCTGGGTGCTACTGGCCCTGTGGGGAAAACAGCTTTGCTAATCCTCTTTACTGTTTCACGTATTTAGAAAGCTACCCTGTCTTCATGGTATCTGGCATTTGCTGTGGCCGCTAGGATTTTATCTCTCTGGAGTAACCATGGGACTGGGGAAATGCAGGGTTTGGATGCTCATGAGACCCAGACACACTCCAAGAAGCTGTTGGGAAACAACCCTCCCTGGGAGTGGGTATGCAGTAAAATGTCAGTATTGCATCTCTGAAAGCCATGATGTTATCTGACAGGAATCACTTGAATTATTCCAAAGTTAATGACACCCTGTGTGAAATTTCCATCACTCCTGATTTATTGTCTTTGGACTCACCTCCATGAGATGGACAAGGCAAACATATATTTAGGCCCAGCTGACCTCCATATTTCTGTTTGGGTGTTGGTGAATGGTTGGGGGAAGAGGAAGATGAGAAAGAATCACTTTCAGAGTTGCTTGAGTATTCACAGTGTTGGTATCAAGGAAGAAAATAATCCTCTATCGAGGAAACTTGGAATTAATTGAAGAAAGTTTCAGGTCTGATTATGGAAAGTACAGGAGGTGACTATTTCTGGTTCCTGTTAACATGCAGCAAATTGAGGTATTGTAGTTTTATCTGTTACCAGAAAAGCCTTCTACTTTCAAAAAAAAAAAAAAGAAAAGAAGAAAGTAGGAGCCCCACCGTCTCATTTTTAACAAGGACCAGCTGAAAAATGAAGGCAAGCAGCACACAGACCATCTTATGTCTGCCAATTCATTTCCTGGCCCTGAAAGGAAGGAAAAAAAAAGAGAGAGAGAGAGAGAGAGAGAAAAAAATCCTCTTGTTTCCTTTCATGCAGGCCAAACATGGCAAAGCACCAAGGGAATTCTGAATGGAATCAATTGCACTTGTTACTAACTGAGTTTTCTTTTATTCTTATATTACCGAGGCCTGGATATTCAGCTGCAAGCAATTATAATGAAGAGTTACTGAGTAATGGTTTCCAGATTGCTCTATGATGGGGCATTAATTGAAAGGGACAATTTAAGAGCTTAGGCCATGTAAATGCATTTCTTATTCTGTCAGATCAAGAAATTTCTGCATACAAGAGACTGAAATGCTCAGAACTGATAAAGACTTAATAGTAGCCACTTAAGTGAACATTTGGAAAAGGGATTTTACATTTAAGGGATCAAGAATAATTAAAATAAAGTAGAGTCAAGGTTTTATTAGGAGTCAGAATGTGAATGTTATCAGCAGCCTGGTAATTCTGCATGGAGTTACACTGACTTTTCGTGGGGGAAGATGACAGGAGGGTTTGGCTCCTTATCTGGCTGCCTGATCTCATTTCAGTCCTTGACTCTCCTGAGTGAAAGGCCCTATTGAGTCCCAAAGAATCAAAGGCAGAACTTTCCATAAAGTTAGCAGGATGAGTTCAGAAGGATAACATTGCATTGCTGGATATCTGCCCTTTTCTAAATGCCAGTTAAGAGAAAGTACTTCCATACCAGGGACCTGATTCCTAATATAACAATCAGCTTCAAGTATAACAGTGGATAAATTAGATTTTTAATTCTACTATAGCCAAGCAAACATGAATGAAAAATATCCCTTGAACTACACTAGTAAAATCCAGTGTTTGCTGCAGTGAAGGGATGAAGCCCTGGAATTTTCAAGCTGTCCAAGAAATGCTATTTTCAGTATGATGTAACCGATGTTTCACAGGTCCTATATAACTATGTCTCTGCACTTGACTATGAAATCACACATTTCTTTTTTTTTTCTACAATCAGTATTTTATTGCCCTAGTAACTGCTACAGATAATACAAATGAGAAATGCATTTCACCCTAAGTTAGTGAGTCTTCCTAGTTTTTCTGTGAATTTATATTAAACCAAAAATGGCTACTAATCAAGAGAAACATTTTTGTTCTTAAAACACTGAGCCACTTATAGGAATAATTCTGGGAAGAAGGAGGGGGAAGGGAATTTATGTCTCAGGCTTCTGTCATTATCTAGCTTGAACAGAAGGAAGCTCAGCCACTTGTGATTAAATCACTGGAATGAAGAAGGACATCGCTGAAATGGTGGTCAGTCATTTGCTCGGTCCTATGTGAAGAGCAGCCCCCCTGAAGCAAGCCTGCTGGCGAGCTATTACTAAGATGCCTGGAGTTGAAAATATAAACACCTTCAGAGTGGGTGGTCAGCTTGGGTCAGGCTTAGGGTTGATTCACAGGCACTAAATTAATCTGTAAAAAGGGATGTTGCCAGATTGCAGTCTGGGGAGGAGGGAAGCATGGTGTGTGCCAGTTATTGGGCTCTTACAAACAATCTGGCCAGGCAAGAGTCTGTGTTTCACCATCTGACTCAAAACCAAACTGAAAATGAGGGCAGAAGTGAAATACTGGTTCTGCTCAACTGCAGGACAAAACCCTCCAGGCTTCCCTGAAGCACCTCCTCCCCAAGCCCCTTTCCCCTCTGCTGCCTGGTGCCAGCACTTGCCTTCCCCTCCCAGCTGCAGGGACAGACATGGCTCAGGCCAGGCAGGGAAATGCCAAAAAAAAAGTCCTTGATTTCTCCACAGGATTTGCATGAGCCAGGTTCTGGAAGAGCAGAGAGGGATGGGGAGGGGTGGCTAAGTGGTTACTGCCAGAAACACAAGCGAAGGGGACCATTCATTTGGCAGGTATAGAAATTATCCTCCCACATCTCTCCTGATCACTCAGCCTGGCTGTCCCATCTTGGAACTTCCATTCCAGCTCCACTGCTTCCTTGCCTGCTTCTAGCTCCTCATCCTCAGAAGCGAGCACTGTGGGAGATGCATGCAGAAGCCTTGTGAAGGGGGAGCGAGGTAGACAGAAAATCCCCCATGTGCATCATCCCTCTATCCATCCAGGTCTCTGCACCAGGGAGGAACCTGCAGGTTCAACCTTTTTTGGCTTCTCTGCCTCTCCCCCTAGCATTGGCAGTCCCTGGCACAGCAGAGGTACAGAGATCCACACTGAGAAACCACAGAAGCTGTGGGAAAAATGTCTGGGAAATGCAGGACAGAGCCAGTGTAGCCTACCTTGGGGTCAGAAGAAAAAGGCACTACATTTAATCAAATATATCTTGATTCAGCTAATACCTGGAGAATAAAAGGTGTGCAGTGCTACTTCACAGAAGCCATAGGAAAGCAAGCTACTGCAGAACAGGAGATTTAGGAAAGGCTTTCCTCATTCCCCTCAAAAACACACATTTATGTTCAGTAGGAGGGCTTCTCTTTAAATCAGTGCCATTGCTTTCTTCATCGACTAATAAACTTACACCTGGAATTGCTTTGGTCTACAATCAGTCAGAAACTTATCCAGCAATCCCACACATACAGAAAACAAATGAAAATATTTTTTCTGATTATGAAAAGCAGAGAAAAATATTATTTGGGAATAAATAATAGCATCATTAAGAAATGCTTGTGGGAGACCAGAGGTCTGGGCTGGGGGCGGCTGTTATTGTTTATCAATTTAGGTTTCCCTCCCAAGTCCAACTCTGCTTTGAAATGTAACACATCATTAAGGAATTTGTAGTTACAAAGTACAGACACTTGCTCCTGACAGTAAGCATGGCCACTTCTGTTAACAGAGCGAAACCATAACCACTCCCTCCACCTTGCCCCTACTCCAGAACTGCAAAAATCCTGATTAACAGCCAGGATAAATATGGCAGCTGACCAAAACACTATCCAATGTGAAGTTTGGTCCAGCTATAAAACTGCCAGCAAAAAACCCAGAAGCAAAGTTTGACGCTGAATTTTAAGTTTAGAATAATAGTCTAACCCAAAGAAATATGAATCTGATAACTGCTAAGGAAAGAGTCTGGGATTTTCATTAGTCACTTGCATGGAGGGGGTGGTGTTGCCGGTGGGAGGCGGGATGCATAACGGCAGAGTGGTGAAATGTAAAAAAGGGGCAGAATGGTACAAATCCTGAGAAGGAAAAGGGAGTGGGGAAGTGTATTTGTTTTTAAAGGCAATTTTACATGAAGTCACACAAGCGGTTGAAAGACTCACTGTTCTTACAAGTTCTAGGCTGGCCCGCTCTGATATGGCATAAAAGTTCTTCTGTTAGTGTAAGGGGGATGGGTGTGTGCTCAGCGCCCACAGAAATTAATGGACTGTACACAAAGTCATTTTTCCCTCAACTCCTCAAAATATTTTTTTGTTTTACAGAAAAGTCTGTGACCCCATCATATAATGGAAAGTCAAATGCCTCAAGGTAAATCAAATAATTAGAAGGATATTTCCTTTGCTTTAAAAATTTCACTCACAAGAAAAAAACAACCCTCAATCCTCCAAAAAAACTTGGAGGTGGTTTACTTGTTTTTTCTGGCTGAAAGGATCACTGCATATTTGGCCCTTATGCGTCTTGACTTTGTGACACCCAGGTTTTAGTCATGCTTAGCCTTTCTGAAAAATAATAGCAGTAATAACAGGAGTGGCAGATTTAACCACAAGCAGACGGGACATTGCCTCATGGCCCCCTCTCTGTAATGAGTGTAGGTTATTTTGGTTGCCATTTTCTGCTCTGCAAAGGGCTTGAAAGCACTTATACATAACTCCTGGCACCAGTTCCACACCTTAAATGGTATTTCCAGTGTAACCAAATACAAGTTGCTCACCTAGGCAGGATTAAACCGTTCACTGTCTACCTGCTGCATGTATGTGTACAGATGTGTAGGTAGAAGTGCAGATGTTGATTTTTTTATGCATCTGCACATCTTTCATATGGTCATAACACGTTAGTGATAAGGAGTGTGATTGTTATCTGTGATTTTTTGCAGTGAACCAGAGAAGTCCTCTCTTCTTCATGTTACAGAGCATCATGCCAGACTGTTTATGCACAATTTCCTAAAGCCTTAAAACTCAGCTCTGGTGTTTAAAGGCCAAAGCAAAAGCTGCTTTTAGTGGAAAGAAGCTGACAAAATCTTTTTATTAAGGCTCTTTAGCTACATTTTGAGGGTTTCTTTAAAAACAAAATCCATTCATACCTAATTAGTGAGATTTTTACTTGAGGAAAAAAAGGGGAAGGAGTAACATGACGTATAAGGGAGAAAAAAAAAATCAAAACAAGTTTTAAGTGTGTGTGATTTATATTTTATGTAGTTTTGCTTATAAAACTAGACCTCGCGGTAAGCTTAGGAAGAAGAAACCAGGAACTAACAAGTTATGTATGTTAGATAACATGCTACATGTAGTTGTGCTGATATAGGGTGGGTTTGCACAGCTCAAAGGAACCATTAGCTGCCTCTCACCTCAGAGGTCCTCAAAGAAAGTTATAAACAGATCCCCAGATTTCTAAAGATGCCATTATTGGATGACTGGTGCTAGATAACAGTACCTGCAGAGCTGCTGTTTGTCTCATGGTGTCTGTTCTGTAAGTGCAGGGGTAACTTGCACAAGAGGTAATTGTTTCTGAGCAATCAAAAACATCGGCTACTATATATTGTTGGATAAACCCTGGAAGTTCAGATGTCCCTGTGTAAAACCCTCATGGTATTCACCCATGCCAAACAATTCTATTTTTATAGAAAATTTATTAAAATCTTTTCTACAGCATTTTCAAAGCTGTTCTACAGAGTTTAACAAAGTCCCACTATGGACTGTTTCACATTAGTTTACAGATCCTACTCATCCTCTGCTCAATGCCAGATTATTTTTCAGGAAAGGAGTAGACAGCAGTTTCTGCATCAATACAGTCTCCTAAGTGGATGTTTCACAGCTTTCCAGGTGCAACAGGAATTTACGCTGTAGAAGACGCTATGGTGACAGTGCTGACAAAACCCTGACCATAGCAACTGCAGTCACTACAGGCAGCACTCCAGAAATTGAGGAAGAAGTGGAATATGTCCCAGGAAGATGGCTTGCCTTCAGGGTGTCATCTGGCACAGTACTTCTCCCCTAGCCTGACACAGACTGCGGGAAAGAGAAATGAAATCCTGGGAGCCATGTCATGACATCATACTACTTTGTTTTCCTATCAGACTCTGCTCTCAAGCCCACGGATACTTTGCAGGAACCATGTTTTTCCTAAAACATCTGGATCCCACCAAAGTCTTTGCAAGCAGAGCTGTGACAAATACGCTATTGCCACTGGCAGCTTCAGAAATGTGAGTGTGTTTCTGTCAGAGGGCTGCTGGAGATGATCAGCATGATAAATCATTTCTCATTATCCCAAAACAGAAAGAAAGACTTCGGTTGAAGAGCGCAAAGGCACCAGCATGAAAGAACTACCAATATCAAGGACCAGTAAAAGTAAAATAACAATTATGATAAAAAAGTGCGTGTCTGCCCAGTCATTCTTTGGCAGTGAAGTTATTAAGGCATCAGAGACCATTGGCAGGCATGGTCGAGGTTGGGGCACCATGCAGCAGGTGCCTGTGGGCAAGCTACATGTCTTCCTTAGCAGCTATGGCACATCTTCAACATGCAGATGTCCCTCATCCTTCTGCAAGAGTTAGGTCAGAGTAAATCCAAAGATTTGCAGAAATCTTAGCATATGTCTCTGACCATGTGAGGTTTTCCCACACCATCATCTCTTCTGCTAGGCTGTTTGGTCTGGCTGAATTTACCCTTTACTGTTTCAGGGACAAAAGTTAACAGTATTTTTATTTTAAAAGCAGTTTGGAAAGTATCTCCACTAGTATATATAACAGCAGGCAGCAGGGGCATTAAGTATTAAGTAACAGTGAGTGAACAACTTTCTTGGAAAACATCTGTGGATGACAGTCATTCCACCACCCCCCCCACCCACTTACCCCTGAAAACCTGACACTTGGATGGCTACTTAACAAATATAACCCAAAGCAGGTGCAAACCAGATAGACTGAGCTGAACATGAGCTTCTGCTTAACAGCAGGCAGCAGGGGCATTAAGTATTAAGTAACAGTGAGTGAACAACTTTCTTGGAAAACATCTGTGGATGACAGTCATTCCACCACCCCCCCCACCCACTTACCCCTGAAAACCTGACACTTGGATGGCTACTTAACAAATATAACCCAAAGCAGGTGCAAACCAGATAGACTGAGCTGAACATGAGCTTCTGCTGAAACCACCTGACTGAAGGTAATTTTATAGGGGGAGCTTCCAGCCGATGTGCACTCACACACTGGCTACCCTGGGGACAACCCTTGCAAAAAGTGCAGCGTCTGAAATTCCCATCAAAACCTCTATGGCACCAGAGTTTACAAAGATTATTGGCATGGTTGTCCCTTGACCATGATAAAACAGGACTTTGTATGCATTCACACTTTTGCTCTCTCTAATTCATATGCAGGGTGTGCAGCTGTGATGAGACCCTGAAGCAGTGAGTAAGGAGGCAAGGCGCTGTCAAGGTTGGGTTCTCATCTCCCCATCCCCTGCTGGGGAATGAATGTCTTGGGTGTGGGTCATCCTGCAGATCCCTGACTTACGCTTTACCCTGGAGCTTTTGTGCTTTATGGAACAGCATAACAGAAGCCTACAATATCCCATATTCCCCCTTAAACCACATAAACTATGTACATCTGTAAATTCATCTGCCCTTGAGTACTGATGTTTCATTCATTGATCAAAATGAATAGTGCACTGGAATGCTCCTCTTCTCTCTTCCCTCCATTTTCTATTTTCTTTACCAAAAAGTACATCTTCTCATATATACACCTGTGTATGTTGATGATGCTTCTTTGTTTGGAGAAATATTCCTGCATTGTGCTATTTCTTGGTGATGCATACTTGCAGTACATCCCTTACACAGCCCTCTAGACCCCACCAAGCTTTAAGCTGAAGCAACTTCATCCCATAAATTGTGAGAGTTAGGACAAGCCTGTGTTACACGTGTGTGTTTCAGAGGCTCCTGCAAGTACAGTGGTGGATTTAAACTTTCGCCCTGCAAAATCTCAGCTTTCACAAAGTTTTGCAACGCAAACATTTCACCAGAAAATCCAGATTTAATCGTGTATTTTAGTAGGTGACGACACAATTTGAGTAGTATACCTTTCCAATGTAAAAATAGGTCAATAAAATAAAATAATAATAAAAAACCCTTACTATTGTACTTCATTCCTCCTATGGAGAAAAATACATTAAAGCTTTCCTTGCTCTGCTTTTTACCAACTGTTGGTTGGTATCGTATGGGGTAGGGATTTATCAATCTCCCTCTGTCAAATATTTTCTCTGGTTTTAAATTTTAAAAAAGCGCTTTTTTCAGCAGCTGAGCTCATGAAGATACAGTAAAAGTTTCTAAGACATAAAAAGTGTATGCAAGGATGTTAACAGAATAAGTCCATACAAAATCTCAGATATCTACCATCGGAATTGGATGTTTACTAATCCATAGATGTGCATGAGACCCCAGTGGGGCACTCAGGGGTGTGAAGCACCCATAGGCCAGAATCAACAAGGATCCACAGTTCTTAGAGTGCTTCAGATCACCCAATCGCTTTCTGTTAGGGAAAAATATTTTTTTATTATAAATAAATAAGAATGACCAGCATACTACTTCTAATAGCACAACATCTCCAATACTCAGTGTGCAATCCGGGCATGCCCACACCTCATCTTCCCTTGGAGGATGCCCGTACAGTCAAGCTTTAGGAATATTTTTTGAGAAAATAAAAAACTGCCTTGAAAACTTCTTCCAAATGCAGACATTCTTTTGATATACCTCTCCCTTAAGATCAGGCATGACCCTTCCAAATTGATATTTCCTTTATGGAAAGTTCATTTAAGGAAAGATTAAGACCATACCAAAACTCTCCAGGTTCTTCCATATCTCTCCAGGAGAACTGCAGCCTATGAGGTCAGTCCGTCCCTTCAGCTGTTTACAAGAATTATGTCATCCAACTAGGGAAGGGAAAAGACACCATGTAACTAAAAAGCACCCATTTTACTGCAAGTGGAAATACCCAGACAACTAATCACAGAGATCAGTTTGTGCACAGATCGTAAGTCCTGCTTGCACAGCGCATTTGCCAAGGACTTGCGAAGAGTGGATCTCCAAGTGCAACCTGAAGTCTATTATGTCAGCATTTGTGAAGCAAGACCTAAATATAGCAGTCAAAATGTTCTTCACGAAAGACTCACCATGCTGTGATTACAGATCACCTCACTCCAAGCATTAATCCAAGAGAGCACCAGGGACTGTTTTGCTCATGCTTTATCCAATCTGCTCAACTGACACAGAAACTGCCAAATACGCTTTGCTGTCTTGACATGCCAACAAAGCACTTTTAATTTTGGCTCCAGTCCAAGCCCAGTGCTAGTTATCTGATACTTTGCATGGAGTCATCATTTTTTCTTCCTCGCACACACTTTTCATCCTTGCATAAGCTTTAACTAACCTCTTCATTAAATTAGGAGTTTGGAGAGAGTTCTCTTTTAAATCTTGGAGTCTACAGGTTGTCTGATGAGTACCCTACACTTGACAGCACCATTTAAAGTTTGACAGCTTCAGCTTACAAAGATACAACACTAAACCACTGAATTCACTTGGTTTGTTCCATTCATTTTGAGATCATTTAATCAAGCTTGGCAAAAACATCTGAGAAATAAATTTACCAGGAGACACATACAAGGCAAGCAATTCACTTTCTGCAGCTTATTTACTAGTTACCGCTGAACAGTAGCCAGGTAACTTCTACCTAATCCCTAATAAGATTGTTTTTTCTCCCTCCCATCAAAAATCTAGCACTCTGACCTTAATGTGAAGTGATAGATTAATGTTAGACATGCTGTTCTTAAACCTCAGTCATCCTGTGCTATGACAGCAGGATTAGAAAGGAAAGTATGGACTGAAGGCACCCAGCAGATTCAGTGATTTAATTGTCTGAGCTTCTGGTGTGCAGCCTTAACTTTAGCTTAAATAATGTCTTTTTCCCATCAAAAGAAGTCTGTTTGAAATTAATTCCTTTTGCTGAAGCCCTGAGTAGAACATTTTCAGTTTTTAAGATACTTTATGCATGACGGAGGTGCGTGTTTGCCTTAAGGCTCTGCAAACATCATTCTGAAGCTGTTTGCTACGGTCATTTTCTGCATCTTGTTTTGGAGATGTCTTGATCAATTAGTGCAATGTCACAGTTATATGTAGTTATTGTATCTCCAGCTGCAAGCTGTTAATAATAAACTTACCCACAGGACAAACCTGCCATATGGTTGATGGTCAAGCAAGGCTAAAATATGCAATAGGAAAAAAATGCAACTGTCAAGATGAAGCTGGATATGGCTTATTGGGTTTGATGCAGGCATCTGACAGCAATGTTTCTTTTAGCAGCGTTCTGTATTGCAGGTCAGGAATCTGCCTACTGTGGAATATTTGTCATAGGAAGACAAGACGACAAAAAAGCAAGGAAACATTTGTGAAATGGAGAATACAGGGTAGGTGGGTGGTGGTTGATTTTCTTTTTCCGAGGAGGGAGTGTTGATTCAAGGGGTTTTTTTTGTAAGAATGGTTTGCTAAAGGAAGCTTTGTTCAATTTTTTTTCACAATCAAGGGAGATCAGTTGCATATGACAAGAAACCAAAGTGTGGGTTTTTTCTTGCAGCTATAAGAAATCAGACTGTCGCATAAAATATGAGCTATAGAATAAAATATCCAAAATCTATCTGGAAATAGTTATATTCCCAGATTATAAATTCTTTTTTCTTGGAAAAACATCAGCATTTGGGTATTTTTTTGTAACTCTTGACATCTATTCTAACCATTCAATGAATGGCACTGGTTTCTTTCCTCATTGATAACACCAGTGCAACAAATACTTCCTTTAGCTTCATAAAAGCAGAAGGCACCACAGCTGGGTTTGCCATTAAATAAGATGAGTTGAAGAATGACATGAAAGTAAAAGCAAGCCTTGCTATTCAGTGGAGCCCTTCAAGTTCTTTCCCCTTGCCTCATCAAAGGTCACCTCCCAGTAACTTTAGTTCACTTATGAATTGGGGGTATGGAAACAGTTTTGTTCCATACTACAGTCACTTCTATCAATGGGAGCAGAAACCAAACTAATTGCTATTCTAAGAACAGTCATGCAGTGAAGACTTCATTAAAAGTCCCAGAATCCTGTTTACATGTGGCAAGGCTTGATTTGATTAGTTGCTAATTAGAAGCACACTGTTAATTATCCTATTTTAAAGGAATAGCTGGGAGTCACAGATCCTAGGAGAATTCTCCAATACATGGGAAAACATTTTTTTTTAATTAGACTTTGCTATCAAGGCCTTGTTCTTGCAAGCACTTCTGCACGTGCTCAACGTTAACACGTGGTGAGCAGTCTCTCTGACTTTCATGAGTCACTCTCAACCTCATCAGCAGCAGCTCTCTGAATCATCTTTGAAAGGATTGGGCCTGAGATACCAAAAATCCCTTCCCAATTTCCAATTGTTTCTCCATATATTTCCGAACATATTTCTCACAGAGATTACTTCTTTATGTTATGGTCGACATAAAAAGCAAGGGCAAGCTTTCCTGGTAGTTTGGAGACACTGGAGCTTTACTGGGCATATCACTTTTTTTATTGCAAACTTATTGTGAGGAGCTTGGTATTCTACAAAAAACCTAAACTTATTTTTCTGGGCTCAAAAATATTTTTGGTGAAAATTAAGAGTCTCAATTAATCCAGGTCCTTGTTTTTCACAGTTTTAAAAATGTACAGGAAAAAATCAAGACTGTGGCCTTAAACTTATTTTAAGCCCATATGCCACAAGCTATTTTTGTGGGTTATTCCTGAAGGACCTGTATGTTAGAATGTTTTTTCTTCCATCTAGCTAAGCTTGTACTGTGGCATAAACAGCAAAGAAAGGACCCAATTAATAGGACAAGGGAAGCAATCAACAAGAAAGGCCTCCAAGTCAGAGGCCAAAAAGAAGAAATGAAATGTTCAGCAGATGAGGAAAAAGAAGTCTTTTTGATGTGGTGCAAAGTACAAAGTCAAGAGCAGAGGAAGAATAACATTAGAGGGATAGTGAGGATTGAGAGGAGAGTAGAATATGAAGAGATGAAGTACTGTGGGAACTGAACATATCTGAAACCAGTGGAGTCCTAAGAACAGAGAATTAGACCTAATTTATATGATAAGATTTTTTTCTTGCTATTTCCAACAGAAGAAACATGCTTACTTTGATCACAGAATGTTAATTAAATGCACTAATTCTTGGTAGTGTATTTATGAACCATCACTTACATTAACAGCTCTGTGTATATACACAGTAATTCACTTGTAGATCACCACTTGCTTATTGTTGCTCCATAATTTTTCATGATTTCATCCTACCTGTTTTGTTTGAAGGGAAAGTGAGTCCGTAACACATCTGAATCTTCACGATAGCCCTAATTTAGGTGTTATGCATATACAAGCTCTGTGGCTTTTTGGGCCACCCATCTATTAAATGTCCTGCCACTTGGCTGTTTTACATTATGTCAGTTCGTGATCTGGCTTTTTTTACTCTGTTACCAAATCCTGACTTCTTAAAACATTAAATAAAATGTTTCTTTCAGGGTTAATTATTTTGGAGTGTGACAGAAACCAGCACCCATAAAGTTTGTTGACATAAAAAGAGTAGATGTGAAAATAAAAATGTATGCATGTCTACACTGAGCTCCTGAGCTAATGCATTGAGTTTCAGATCTTGACAGAAACTTGGCCTCCATCAGTCCTGACTTTGTTTAAGTGACAGGATGGCTGGCAGCACTCACCAGTGCTTGCAGGATGTACTAATATTTACAAGCAAAAGAAGGTCTCTGGCTTTGTTGAAATAACACCACTTTCTTAATTTGGCTGCTGCTCCATAGCAGACCTTAACAAACAGCTACCAAGGGAGGAGGTAAAGGACTGAGCTTTCATCAAATGCTAATGTTTACCTTAAACCAAAAAAGTCACTATTATATTAAACAGATTTCTGAGGGCAAAGTATAAATAATGATATCATTCTTTCAGAATATCATGCTCAGGATGACAATATAAACACTAAAGAGTTCCAAAAGCAAAATGCAAAAAGGGAAAAAAAATATATTGGACAAGATTTCTTCACATAAAAAATCAAAAAAATGCTTGCAAGTTGCCTATCCAGTACTGTGGTGTACAATGCATGTGTTGTATGTGCATGGGCGGAGAGGTGGAAATGTATCTGGTATTTCCTTTCGACTGGTTGTTAAGGCAGGGGCAATTGCAAAGTTTAAATTAGTTTTCAACTTTGGATCCAAAGTCACCTGAAGATTCAGAGCAATTTAACCTCACACTCCCATTTCTGGTCACTCTTTTAAATAACATGGTAAAATATACAGGATTAATGTAATTGTTTTTCACTGAGAACATTTGCATTCATGTGAAAGGATGGCAGTATTGCTTGGTGGATTGCTATGGGATTTAATCTGATATACAACTGTGTGTTTCTATATACATCTGTACTGAATAAGTTAGTAATATATACAATAAATGTAAATTATACACTGCTGAATGTAAAAGTCACCACTTATCTAAAGAATTTGAATTACCTCCATCAATATAGAGTGATTCACAATTTTTAAAGCAATTGCTCTCTTCACAACTCTGTGCAGTAATGAAACAAAAAGAAGGGAAAAAAAGACAGTAGAAAGTCTGTGTGGGTTTGCCCAAGATCATACAGTAAAACAACAGCAACATGTGCAGGTACATTTAGACTATAAGCAAATACATATGCTACCCCAAAGAATATCTGGGTGAAACCAGCTCTATAGAAATTAAAATGACATTGCCTCTGCTGCTAATGGACCAGCTTCATTTTGTACCCCCGCATGCAGACATAGGACCATTGAAGTTGCTGGAATTCCCTCCACAGAAACCAGCATGAATTTGGCTTTTTGTGTCCAAAGGGCAATTTTACACTGAGAACATTTGATTTTTATACACATTAAGGTGGAAAAACAAAAAATCTGTGAAAGGGTACTTTTGCATTGATATATACCAACAGAAAATAAGAGTGGGATAACAAACCAACAAAAACCCTACTCACAGTGCCTGCAAGGTTCCAGCACACTGTGTATAATTGGAAACGTGTACTGCTAAATAAAATAAGTAAGTCTTCAGCCACTATTTATAGCAAAATGGCTAAAAAGACCTTTTACTTTTCTGTGTGGGGAAATCAGACAGAGGAAGAGACACAGCCCAGGCAAGGGAAGCGCATGGTTCTGTACTGTAGGGCACTGTCCCAGACATCCCTGATGAGGAACCTGGGAGCAGTGCAATGTCAACGGGCACCTTGTCTTCCCCACTTTCACTTGTAGCCAGGCAGCTAGGCTCTTCTTAGCTATGTGTAGCCAGAAAGTTTCGTCTTTTATCCCAGTGTTCAGGTTTTAATGCTTTCTCTGCCAGGAACTAAAAAATCTTAAAATGGAAAGGATGTGATCTCAAGGGTTGAGGTGTTCAGCCAAACACAGTGAAATGCACAGCCTGAGGAATGAAATAATAAAGCTATCACTGCTACTGGGGGTGAGTTATGAGTCTCACTGAGTGTTGCCAACTCTGAGTTACTGAAGTTTCATCCTCCAGGTGGAGGCAATTTTAGATTCCAACCCTTCGTTGCCACATAATATGTGAATATAACCTTTGGCATGTATACTTTAACACTATCTGTTTACTTCCTTGTTCACTTTCTCAGTTTTCAGACATTGTAAGCCTAATTATCATCCCAACTTTTTTCTGTTTTCCTCTGATAATTGGCAGTAAAAATGCCATGAAATTGTGAAAATTGCTAAACCTTTGGAAAACCACGCCCAGGGAAGTCTTGGATGTTCCACTGTATGAACATTTTAAAAGACACATTTAGTTATAGGTAGGCAGGGGAGAGAGCACTGGGACTAGCAACACCTAAACAAGTGAATACAACACAGATGCTGCACACAGGGATACAGACATGACTATAGCAAAATATCACCTTGTATAGGGGCTGAACTGGATCTTTAGGACCTCTGGAATGCAGATCATTCTCAAGCTGGTATGTCTGAATTTTGTTGTTTAAGTCTCTTAACTTTGAAGTAGTTAATCAGGACAATAAGAAGAGTATGATCTTCACAGAGGTTTGTGTTGCATTCACTTTTAAGACCTTGACCACCACTTCGGATGACCTCTTGAATGAATCATTACTCACGCATCTCCCTAACACAGAACAGCAATTTTACAATTGAAATTGTTCTAATTTCTTCCATTTCCCCTGAATGGAAATGAAGGTCCTGAGTGGCAGAGAGAGACAGCAACTTCCAGTGAATATTAAAGACCCTGTGACACTGACAGCACCATAAAAGCAAGTTTTCTTTATGTTTCCCTGCTGGCATTTTCAAGTAGAAGTTTTTTAACTTGCATCTTATTTGGAGTAACCATACTGAGCTTTTGCTGCTTTCCAGAAGAGTCTTGGCAGAAGCTATTACCACATGAATTTAAAAGGGACTTTAACACCTGGTCTTTCAGCAGTCTTTTTCTCTGTGCTTCTAGCTCTTTCCGTCATAGGATTACAGCAGCTGTAGCTGGGAAAAAGAGTCACTTTTTCCCTTCTGCTTTTTGTAATGTAACTTTAAGCCAAATTCTGTGACACTGTGAAGCATCTATGGTTCCTATGGATTTCAATGTAGAAATATATTCTCAATATTTCTTTATATTTCCAAGTTAATTTTTGGGAACTTGGAAGTTTGCAGATTGGGAATTAATATTCAGTGTGCTACTAGCCTAACCCAACCTTGGAACCAAAAAGGCTCTTCAAGTTTGTAGGGCTTTTTTCCTAAGTTTTGATTAAGGGAATGATTAGGAAACCAAAAACTAATTCAAAAGGTACCACACAGTCCATGGTTTAGAAGCTTGGCTGCATCTGTGAAATAAAGAAGGAATTGTGTGAATATAAACCACATAATGAGCATAATGCCTCAGTCCAAGTCCAGGACTTCATATGATGTTGCTCTGTGTAAAATGTGGCTCTTCCTTATGAAATATCTTTTCACTAGCTACAGTTATAAAAGTGCCATCTCGCTTCAGCTCCATTGTTCTTAAAAAAACAACATAGTTCCCTGAGGGCTACCCTGAGGTCACAGCTGTTTCCATACTCTGGGTTGTTTGGTTGTACATTAGGACACCTCATACATGTCACGAGCACTGTTGTGTCTGTAGAAATGACACTGCAGTGACTGCAGGACAGTGCCAGGAGCTGTCAACACCTGTTCTCAGGTCAGGACATAAAGTTCCCCTATGCAGCTTGGGATCTCTAACAGGCATGTGATGGACAGTGTGAATGTTAGTCTTAAAAAATTGTTTTGAATTAGCCTTTTAAAACTTAATTTTAAGTCTATGTTGTTACAAAGAGATGCTATCATATACATTCCTTCTAAACAGAGAGTTACTTCAAAAGAGAAAAAATTAGGACTACCCTCCTACTTTTTGTCCTCAGCAAAGCCCAGATGTCAAAGACCAAATTCCTTTTCATCCTCAAACATTTGACTTGCACTCAGGAACGTAAAACAATTTTAAAATCCCTTGAGTGATCAAAATGTATCACTCTGTATTCTACTGTAATAAAATGTTAAATACTGGCTATAATATAGATTGTAGTAGTAATGTGTCTTGTAGGATCTGATGATCCAAACTTGTTTTCATAAATGTCCTGGAGTTGATGTTAATGCACCAAAGAGCTGTAACTCACTGGTGTGTAACACCAGCTGATGCAATATGATGATCCTGCAGCAGCAGCGCAGGGCAGAAGAGAGATTTTTCTTCTGAGCTATGAATATGGGCTGCAGTTCACAGGATGCTTCTCCATATGCAAGTCTAGCTTCCGACCAACATGTTATATTTATGAAAAGAAAAAAAAAGGTATTATTAAAACCAAAAAATAACCCCATCTGTCCCCCAGAGCAATTGACAGCAAAACCAAAGCTATACTTCTCACAGTTATGTTCCTAAAGAAACTGAAAACCTTTCACTGGAGTTTTTTCTTCCTCATTTGTAACATGCTCCTTCCTGCAACTCCCATCCCAAGACATTGTGTGACTGTTGTATCCTGTCTATTCATTAGTATCAGTGCTATAGTTGCAATAGGTTTAGGAACACACTTCATATTTGACAATAGGGTTTGTTTTGCTCTCATTTTACTGGCATTAGATTTTCATCTAATTAAAAAAGATACATTTATTTTTAAGCTTATGCAGATGTAAAGACAGATTTCTTCCTCCAAAGAGGTCAGCTACAAAAACAGCAGCTCTAAAATATGCTTTGCTAAATTACTCTTCTATTTTCAGCCCACTGTTATGTACTTTTATTTGTCTGATGCCCACCTCCATGGTGTCAGAGCTATCCACAGGATGACACATTTGACATTCCAGTAAGGAAGAGAAAGTCCTACACTTCCTTGCTGTCCCTCACCTGAGACATGAAATCAGCTAGCTGAAAAAGGTTATACAAAAAAGTGACATTTTACAACAACACTTCCTAAAAGTGGCCATGTTCATGTTTTGTCATGTTTTACAGGGAATAAATTCAGAAAGTTTGGAGCCACCACTGATAAAGTTCTTCACCCCTGCAAACAGATTCTGCAGACCTGGAGATATCAAATTCAATGAGCATATGTGGCCAAGGGGGTTCTCCCTTGCTTGGTTGTAAGAAGTCCCCTCTTCCTTGTCTTAAAGCTGACAGAAGGGTTTCTGTGCCTCGTCATATGCCAGATTTATTACAGGATTGAGAATGTCAGGAAAACAGGCTTCAGCAGAGAGAATATTGATTTCAGTATGACAGGGAAAGTAACAAGACTCCAGAATGAACGTTGTGTTCTTAAGACAAAATAGTAAATACAGAATTTTCTTCATGTGAGTTCTTTAAGAAGTAAAATCAGTAGGTAGCATCAACTTCAGCATTGTTAAATCAGGATGGTATCTTCATTTACCTTCTAACAGTCAGGATGCCTGTCCTAAAAGTTCACTGTTTGCTCAAGATGTCCAATGTTGCTTTGAAAAGAGTCACAGAAGTTGAAAAAAGGAGCCATTTGTCCAAATCATAAGTTTTCTTCTGTTTTAGAACTGAAGAGTGTATTTGAAAAAAAGAAGATACAAAGAGATTAGAAAGAAAGACTTTGTCAAGGCACCTTTGATAATATCTTCCTCAAAGAGGCATGATAAATGGATTTCCTAAATTTCCTTAGCAGAACTGTTTGCTTTTTTCCTATCACTAACCACTAAAGTCGTCTGCAAAACTACCACTAAAAAAAATTTTTGACAAAGTTTTGGACAGGATTGGGCTATTTTCTCTTTTATTCCAACTTATCCTTGCAGGCAGAAGAGTTTATAAATAGATAGGTGATTTGTGAGTATGGCGTCTTAGTTCTTCAGGGAAGGAAAATATCAACAAACACTTAGGAGTACTTTTCAAATATAATGGAAAGTCAGATTTTTGCGTAGTTTGTTTACAGACTATCTCCCCCAAAACAGAAGTGGAGGAGACTCCCAGTAGGTCACTGGGAGGAAGGTTTAGATTAGAAGAAGTCCTGACCTGCCCATCCTCTCCCTCATTGCAGATCCTTTTGGGACACACTTTGCAGGGCAAGATTTGCTGTCTGTATCAAATACCTCAGCAGAGTTGCAATTCAGTGTTGAAAAAACTGTTGTGGAAAGGTGTCAGCTATCTTCAAGAAGCTTGCTTACTGCAAAGCTTTTAGATGAGCCTTCACAGTCCTTATCTACTTACAGGTTAATTACTGCTAACAAATATTAACAAAACAGGAAAATAAATGCTTACTGGCATTTTTCTGTCACCACCCAGCACTTGATATTACCATCTCGCCAGCAACTGCTTTGTCACTGTACAGGAAAGCAAGAAAGGAAAGTTTCCACAGTGTTCTAGCACAAGAATAAATGGCCACTGCACTGGTTACGATACACTGTTCCAGATGGGAGACTGGTTCATTTAATAGCAGGCATCTGGAGGAAATCTAAGGAACAGAGATGTTAATTATTGCTAAATTTAATAGCACAAACTGAGGTGAAAACAATTGCAGTCATTCAAGTTCAGCAGTAATCAGTTTAGCCCAGAAACTGGATATTATATGAAAGAGTTTATTTCAATGGCATGGAAGTTAAGCCAATAAACATGAAGCTATGGCCATACAGAGAAAGTACAGCACCAACCACCAGATGAGCCCATACTAGTTGAATGCACTGGGTTTTATACCACTGCAAACAAAAAAAACTTTACAAACACCCCTAAATAAACATCCCACAGTACTGATGTGGATTGAGACCCTCATCCTCTCCATCTGTATCTTAGCTCTATCTGCATCGTCACCATGAACAGTTCAAGACAGAGGATATTCAAGAGCTTGGACCTCAGGAAACCAAGTCTGTCTGCCCCAGGTCTTCTCAGCAGTTCTTCTGGGAGGCTTGGGTCCCCAAACTTGTGCACTAGCTTTCCCCAGAGGCAGCAAAGTGCACTATTCCCTTTGCTCACCAGGGAACATGATGTGATGAATAGGATGGAAATTCCAGCATCAGAAAACCCACAAAGACAAAACTTGCCCATCAGCTGTCAGCAGGCTAGTGAGAGACTGAGAGTCTCATCCATTTCTATCCTAGCACAGCCTCAAGACTAGATTTTGCCATGCCTTCACAACCAGAATATTTATTTCAGGGAGCAGGAAAAGGATTGAGCCTGAACACCAAAATTTATAGTTGTTGTTGTCCTTTTGGTGATTTAACTTGCATGGTATGTGCCATTAAATCATAGGGTGATGAATCTAAAAGCAACCTCTTCCCTGACATTTTTGGAAAGCTGAAATTCACACTGACCCACTGCAGCCCCTCTGTGCCCATCAACCACTGGCTGAACTCGAGCCAGTTACCTGCATCCCCTATTTCCACCATGCCCATCTCTAGAGAGACCTTTTGCAGTACCAGAACAGCATCTGCTGAGACATACGTGTGCTCAGAGGTTGAGGGTTGCCCACAAAAAGAGATAACAACTTCTCACAGTATTTTCCACTCGCAAAGGGAAGAAAGGGGCCAGTTTGAATTTGGCAAGCAATAACTTTTAAAGCTAAATAAAACCTGCAGGGCTCCTGAAGGCCACGGGAACTGCAGCACCGTGAGCCATTTAGTAAATATACGATCTGTCAGAGCCAATGAATGGTAAGATATGAGTGAACTCTGTGCAGGCTGATGAACCAAACTTTTTAATGCATGCCTACTAAAATGTGAAAACTGGTTTATTTCTGGTGCCTGCCCATGCTATTGGCCCTGTCAAAGAAAAAGTATAAAAAGTTACCACCATAAATTTTAACAAACCCATAGGATAATCTACTCATACACCTAACCAAATGAAGCTTAGAAAAATACCGCTACCAAAGCTCACGTTGGAATGATAAGCTTTATGGTGTTGTGAATGGATACATCGGGAATGTCAGGCGCAAGAGAACTAGAGATCAATAAACATAAAATAGCAGATCATAATCTATGCATCCTATACTTAGCCTCTTCATATCAATACAAGATCAACATATTTTTATCCTTTTTGTTACCGGTGAGACATCCTTTTCCCTGTAGCTAGGTGTTTTAATATATGGATGACGCATTCTTTTCTAGGTTGTTGTTTAAAGTGTTGCCTTCTGATGGTTCATTTTAGCTCCAAGATGCTGAAAACGTTTTACTCCCAGCTATGTTTCAAGGTTGAAGATTTTTGTTACTCAAATCCTAATTCTGTATCTAACATGCTTGCATGTTTGATTGAAAATATTCACTCAAGTAGAATGTAAAATATATTGGACTATTAGTAATTCAAAGGCACTTCTGTTTGTAATTGACTGATCCTTACTCAACTGAGGGCACATAAACCACTGAAGAATTTTCCAAGATGGAACAAATCTGGTTTGGTATTTGTTATAGGAAAGAAGCCTATTATTAAGACCATCTACTAACTCCTTCTGTATGCTCCCATTTTCAATGGCTTAAATCCTCAATAAACTATAACCATTTAAGATTAAATTCTTTGTGCCAATTTCACATTTCAATTTGTGTTTATGCATAAGTTTTATCCACAACAGTTTGGCTACCCTGCAAATAAAGCCATTGAAAAGAGCTTATACTGGAACACTAAAAGCCTCCAAAAATCCTTTCTATAAGAAGCTGTTGTCCACCTAACTTTAGAGCAGGAGACAAGCATATCAGGTCTGTCCTCCCTCTCAGGATGTACCTTCTGAATGTCCTGAGAAAATTTCTGCAAATTGGATACACTGTGGAACTTTAAATGATTGCCAATCACACCTGCTCAGGAGAAAGCTGGTGATCAGTGTCAAAAACTGCAAAAAACACATGTCCTTGCTCAGCTGGCTGCACCTCCCCAGCTCAGCAGGGAGCTGGATTCTCCTTCCATCAAGGGCGGTGGGGGACATCGAGCACAAGAGATGAGGAAAGATGAAACAAAGCAAGGAGTAGCAGGGCAGGGAGACCCGGAGAGGAGTGCTGGGGCTTTGGTCAGGAGGGAATGGACAAATGGGGCCAGCTCTCGCCAGTGCTGGAATGGATCCGAGGAGTCCTTCGCCTCTGCATTCCTCTGCTGTCAGCAGGTACCTGTGAAAGCCATTAGCAAAGTGAACTTTTTTGAGGCGCTTCCCAAGTTAAGAGTGATTGAATTTGCAACTTTAATACTCTTTCAGTATAGGTATTGTGTGTAACACATGCTGATATCGCCCATTGGTATGTACGCATATGATGTACAGATATGCATACATACATTTTGTATTTATAGTTATCTAAACTGTTTACTTATGTGCCTCTGATCACATGGACATTCTGGGATGACCAAAGTTTAAAAAAAAGGTAAGGACAAATGAAATGGCATTATTTCTTTTCCATACAAAGTTGCAAGTTTTTTGGCACAAGAGCACCATAGCACAATTATAGGAGTCCTACTCAGACCACAGCTAATCTATCTCCCAGTGATACAGATCTCAGAAGAGGGCTTTTACAGCCCATCAGCTCCGAGAACTAACTGTTGAATACAAAGAATTCCTGGCTCTGCTGCCCAGGCTTCTGTATTTACAAAGCCTGAGGGATGCATGGGATTAATTTTAAAATAAAGGCAATAGATCAATAAGTCCAGACATTCACAGAAAGGCAAGCAATGCAATACCTCTAAAAATGAAACATATGGCTGGACGCAACAAGCACCAGCAAAAAAAAAAAGTTATTTCCTTAACTTAAAAAATCTTACCGGCTAACCTGCAAAGGACAATTTAAAAGGACCCAAATTTAGTTTTTGCTCAAAAATAGGTTTACAGAAAACAAGGATCAACAGAAAAACTTCAGAAGTTCATTTTAAACTTACATTGAAAACCATATTTAGCTTGAATTTAAGAGAATTTATTCCCATTTTTTGAACCCAAACAGCAGAGCCCATAATGAATAGAAAGTTAAATGACTGGTCAAGTAGCTGTAACAGAGCTAACAGTACAGAAAAACAACAACACTCTGGACATTAAGGTGCAGGTAAAGATACTTCTAAAATAAAATGTTTATATGTAAATCTTAATGGCATCAGACCCTTTTAATAAGTAGAGAGCTGCAATAATAACAATGTGCAACTTCTAATATTTGTCAGACAAGTCTTGAGACAAAGACATTTTCTAACCTGGATGAGCCCCAGGGGTGCTTCCTTTCCAAAAGAAAGAAGTAATTTGAGTGCACGGGGATGGCCAGAGTCACTGGAAGCATGTGATTGCCTACTGAAACCAGGCAAAACCCTGCTGGGATGGGAATCAGGACCAACTCACTGGGCTTCCCTGGTGGCAGCTGTGATGGTAGAGCAGATGCTGCCATGTCCTGGTGTTGGGCAGGGGCTGGGGAGCAGCTCCCTGGGGCACCACAACCCCACTACATGGGAGTCCCAGCCTGTTCCTGGAGCCAGGTAAGCAGCAGCATGTAAGGGTGAATAACACCTTCAATTCATTTCACCTGTGTTTCTGATGGAGGCTGCTCAGGTTTTCAATTCAGCATCACACAGCTAATAGATTGCTTGATTTTTCAACTTTGGTTCAAGTGACAAATAGTGAAAGAATTTGCTAAGTGATTTCAGGAATGTGAGCTGTATTGATTAATCATTCCTAATCCTAATTTAACACTTCTTTTCCCTGATTAATTTAATTCACAACACAAGGAGGCATAATTGTGAGCTTGACTCTTTCAGAGAGAGAGCAACCTGCTAAAACATGGTTCCATTAAACAGGATTATAGCATTTTAGAGCATTTTAAATCTTTTTTTTTTTGGGGGGGGAGGGGAGTTTTATAACACTTCCCTTCAGCAATGTACCTAAAAATATTACAGTTACTATAAAATTTATTAACTGGGAACAGAGTATAAATGTGTTCCTTCTCCTACTGTGTATGACCCTGCTGCTCTTGCACTTTTTAATAAACAGTGTCCAATCCCATATAAAATGTGCTTGATCCATTCTTGTGTTGTTGATTGCAATTTTTTTCAGCACCTTTGTGGCTGGCATCGCACAGTCGCTTTTGTGTCTGGTTCCTAGCTGAGGAGAATGTAGTCAGATCTGCGTATGTTTTATTTAATTGCGTCTGTGCCTGGGCCCTGTTAAACAGCTTGAGGAAACCTGATCTACTGATGTCTCATCCCCTAAAAAGTCCAACACTTCCGATGCAAATGGTTGAGCATGTGAACTTAATTCACTTGCCATTAGTTATGCTGGGAGTAAAATATGGTTGTTAGAAAACAAATGCCAAAAGAATATAAATGCAACCAGAGCAAATTCTGCTTAAAGTTTGAGTGCATCTTCATGATAAATTTTTATATTGTTCACACAGCAGAATTTAATTATTCCAATAGAAAAACTTATCTTTAGAAACATCAGAATAAATAATCCTTGGTTAAAAGTTCAAAATAAACAGCAATCCTTCTACGCATTTTATTTGATTCAATGAGTTGCTGAATCTTCATTTAAAAATGCCAGGGACAGGAGAAGGTGGTCCGGTCACATCTCCTTACTGCCCAACAGGGTCACAGTCCACCAGTGATCTAGGAGTAGGTGTAGAAGGAACATCCAAGTGCTCAGGAGGATGTCATGGAAAATACTTTAAGTCTTACGAAGTAACCTAAAACAATATTGAATAATTTCTGTCTGCTTCTAAGACCAATCCTGAGCAAAAATAGAAAATTCTGCAGAATTGCAAGAATGTCTTTAATAATTATCTATATCTTTGTAAGTCCCGTATTACTTTACCTCTGTGGAAAAATAAGTGTCTGAGGCATATTTAAAGACTTACAGAGACTGAAAATAAAAGCAATTGCCTAAGATGCTGAAAAGAAAAGCCTACTAAACTATTGTAATAAAGTAAGACAGGGAGATATTAATTGATCTGCCCATAACCATTCTTGTCCCTAAACTTGCACACCACTGGTTTCTTCACCACTGCAGAAGATTACAATTCTCATTAGCTCTTTGGAAATGTCTGTCCACCATTCTGAATCTACCTGGATTGTGTAAAAAACTTGCACACTCTTGTTGGTCATCTTAGCAGCTTTGAAAATAGCGACAAAGATTTTTACCAAGCACTTAATGACAAAAATAAGAAGAGTATAACTCTGCTTTCATCAGTATGCAATGGCAAGGCTCCCATAACCTTTCAAGATCATCTAAAGCCATACCAGCCATCAAAAGCTTCTGTTTCAAATTGTTTCCTTCTCCAGCAGTGAATCCTGGTACTTTTTCAACTACTTCTAAAGAAAAAATAGCATCTATTTTTTAAAGACACAGCTGGCCCCTGCTAGGGATTTTCAACATGAGTAGTCAGTTGTGTCTCTATCTTCATGTAATGCAGACAGTCTCATAAAGTCAAGAGGAATAAGAAGCAGCCAAATGAAAAGACAGACAGTTTTCCACCATCAGGATGCAGGTTCCCAGAAGACGCTCCCCAGTAATGCTTGAAAAGCAACCGGAAATTCTCTAGGAAGAAATCTGTCGTTGAATCCTGGCAGACTCACTTGTAACCATGTTGAAGAGAAGTATTTCTAACATCTGGAATATTGGAAATTATTTCTATCATAATGTTTCAGTTCACTAGAATTATACTAGAAATCGAGTGCTTTTTGATGGTCAGAAAAATTATAGGATTCCTTCCCATTCCTTCCCAAGCTCAAATTGCAGATTCCTTTTAAGAAAAGAAAGTTAATTTGGGTCCAGCTGTGGCATATCCGTATGAAGGGTTTATTGTGTACAATAATCTATGCCATCTGCTTTGGCTATTGGATAATTTGTTAGCAATTGTGAAGCTGGTCTTCTTGTGAAATTCCTCAGCTTCTCTAGTGTAAAACCATAGAATTTCCCTTTTTGTTGTTCCACTCCAGATGAAAACATCAAGATATTTGGCAATGACATTTCCAGAATCACAAAATTGTCATATAAAAGATTAGTTTTTAAAACCCATGAGAGAACCTATGTCTGCTGGCTTATATATCAGCTTCTATCTGAAAAGTGACTTTGCATATTCCTTAGAGTGAAGAATTTTTGCCAGAAACTTAGCATTATGAATGAGTTTGTCGTGAAACTTTAACCAAATGTTGCTAGTGATCTCCTTTAGTATATAAAGAGCTTTACTGCTTTTTACAGTACTGCATCCTTCTTTTTCTTCTTTCCATTGTGTTTATCACAGTTATTTCTCACTTCATTGGTCTGTTTGTTCCTGGTAGCCACAGGACACCACTCTGCTTTGTAGAACTTCATGTCTTGAACAAATATTGAAAGCTAATGTTTGATGTCTGAAATGAAAACCAGGGATGTATCTGGTACCTTAAAAGAAACTCCTGGGTCATTCCTGAGACGTTCTATGAAAAGAAAGAAAAAAAAAGTATCATCATCTTGGAAATTACGTACCACAACTTAACCATGTATCTGTTGTAGTCAAAGAGACTGAATAGAATAACTTCCAGAAAGAATAATTATATGAAGACATGCCACAGTTCTTGTCTGAGAGTTAATGCAAGGAACAGCCACTTATATTATATCCATCGGTGAAGAGTAAGAAAAAAAAATCATGCTTATATTGAGCTAAAAGGTAGCTAAAAGAAGCCTTGGAGAACCATTTTCTGGCCCTATATCAATCAGCTTCCTTCTCTAACATCTCTTCAGTCATTTTAATGCATCCAACAAAAGTTCGACTTTCCATATCAGGTCTTATCTCATTATTTCCTAATATTCCACTGTGGTGTTGCCTTATCCCTCTCCTGAAGTACACCTATATCCACATCAATCGCAATATCCCTCTAGGCTTTCCTAATAAGCTGCCTTCTTGTAGGAGCTTGTGAGAGCAGCAGTGGGTGTTTATATCTAGGCTGTCCTCAGCCTCTTGTGTATGCGTAGTAGACCCAATTACCTGCATGCAGTATGAAGACCAAAAGACTCTTTCATCAACTTCTTCATCTTGCAGATAGGTCGAAGAATGATTCTCTCCAGTCTACTGTACATATCACTCTTTTCCTAAGAGATGCTCCATTTATCTTAGATAAAGCAGTTACATGAAATGCTGCTAAATCTTGATGGTTTTTTTCAGCTATTTCACAACATTTCAGGTTGGTGTAAGATCCTCAGCTGCCAGAGACCAACGATCAGGGGAAAAATGGATTTGTCGTAGGGCAGCACTTGCTGGAAGGCAAGTGAGCACAGCCAGATGAGACCCACAAAAACAAAGCAAGCAGAGCTCCTTGTCTCCTGGGGGAGGTACAATAAGACAATGGTAACTGACAGAAGAACAAGCCCTCAGAAATCAGTCCACTCACCCAGCCTGAAAATGATCATAATTCACAGTTTAAAAGCCTTCATGATTCATAATCTCTGTAACACCTTTTTGCCTATTCAAAAGCTGTGTTCATGATGGTCATAGCCTTACTGTCATCTCTCAGGACATTGGACCCTCTTACCTTCTCTTTCATGTGTCCTATTTCCATGATGCTGGTGGTGTTTATTTAACTTTTGTCTAGAAGATGCGGCTCAGTTCAGAGTCGCCAGGTTTCTCTGATCATGCACCTCTCATGTTTTTTTCCCAAAGCAAGGTATCACCTAGCTAGACTCTAGTAACCTCTAGACCAACACAAATCTGTTGTGTTTCCCAGTGAGCTGCCATAGATGCCAAGCACAACCCAACCAGTAGGCAGGGGAAATAGTTTCTTTTGCACATATAAGACATTAAATCTGCACAAACGTGTTCTGTGTTTTTCCTAAGGAGAGTGCCAGAACCCTGCTGATGCATCACACGTAGAAAAATATTTGGTTTCAGTAAGGCCTCCACTCAGAAGTAATGGAATATGATCTTTTTACACATTGATTTTTTTCCATTTGGCTTATACTTAAGCAAGAGAATGTGTCCTTTTTTTATCTTGACCAGTGGCTGAGAGTTTTACTTATGTCTGTGAGATCAAAAGCCAACCCACCTCTTCTGCAGTGCAAAAGAGACTTGTCTTCAGACTTGAGCTTTGGAAAGGTTGTTTCTGTGTTTCTGACACTTTTAAAATAAAGGTTTCACCTTTTCCTCAAAAAATGTGATCTCTGCCTTTCCAGAAGACTGGATTTTTTTTGCTGAGGTCAAAAAATAGGTATGCTTTTACCCTATTCATGGATGCATCTTATCTTGCTATAATTAACCATCCTGTAGGTCTCTTTTCTTCCTATTTGTGGCATACCAATACATTCAGCCAACTTACTGCCACTCCTCATAGAAAAGATGACTGCACTAAGTCTTATATTCTACTTTCTCTTTCAGTTGGCTTCACTGCTAAAGGAGCACCAAAGGAATAATTTTGTCGTGTTTTCTGGCATCAACCCCAATCATGCTCCCATGTCCAGCTCCAACTAAACAAGAAGACCTTTTGTTTGCCCTTGATGGTCCATTCATTTTCTATAATGATACTGTACTCAAGTCAGTAACCCTGCTGTCTTTTGCTTTTATATGCACACTCCTTACAACCTATTGCCTCATGACTCACTGCTCTTTCAGCTTTTCCCCTTCACTGCCCTGGCCAGAGGGAAGTGCACAGGAGAGACAGACAGCCCTTGGGGGGATATGGCAGGAGAGAAGGTAAAAATCCCCCCTAGCTCTACACCTGCAGTGCACTTCACCATTTACATGTGCAGAGATGGGTGGGGAGAGGTGAGAAAGGCAGCACAGATGCCAGATATCACTGCCAGCAAAACTCCCTAAAGCCTTCTCTGATGTTTAGTTTCCAAAGGATAAGTTGCAATTCTAATCTGAAGTTGAATAGTAAATTATTGTTTGTTATTTAGGCAGTGGTGAGTGGGTCTGTCTGCACTCTTACGTTTTTCAGTACATGCACTTGGAAGTTTAACATAGTCCTGCATTTGTTTAACTGCTTACTGCTGCTCACCTCAATGGAAGGACACGGAAACTTGCAATCATGCCAAAAATGTTTTGAAATATAGCTCTAAAAAGACATCATAAACAAGTTTCTGAAAGGCACACGCACAGCTTAAAATTAGTAAGAAAAATTGTACAAAACTGATACTTAATTCAGCAAAAAGAGATCAGTAACCACCAACCCTTTGTGAGGAACCATCATCCCACATAGGTCAGAAAACCTTTCATCCTGAGAGCTTCAAATACAGCAGGTGACCTTAATCCCTGTAACATGGCAGGACAATATTGTACCAAGGAATTTGGCCCCTGGCAAAAAGCCTTTCAGCTTGGAGAGGCTCCTCCGCCAGACCTGCAACTCCTTCACACACCTGCAAAAGCAGAGAAACAAGTGTTGTCTGGGGCAGCACAAATCTTGCAACTGAGTGAGAGTTGGAAGGGGGAGAAAGAAATTAAATAAAAATCTGTGATCAGAGAACAAATCAAAATGTGTGTCAGACAAAGACGACAGACTTCGCTACTGCTGGACCGCTGTGTCTCGAGGCACCTCTCCAGTATCTGTGTTCCTTTTTAGTAGTGGATGTAAGCTTGAGTAAAGGCTCGTACCTAAGGAGATTCCTGTCCATTGCAGCTCTGCTCTGGGAAGCTGCTGCATCTCTCATTTCCCCATCTCTGAAACAAGGTACCTGGTATCTTCTCCATAGCACACACTGAGCTTTGCTGATGAAAAGTACTTTATCAGGCATCATTCCTATGAAATGCTTTCTGTCTGTCATGACACAAAACAAGACACTTATGCAGAGAATTATTTTGCTGAGTCAATTTACCAGCCTTTCAATGTTTATAATACAAGGTGTAGGAAATGTACTACAATAACTCTGAATTTTGGTCCCTTAATAGGATTCATGCTCACTATTTCAGTAAATGAAGCCTAGTTCATCCACTCCCTGTAAAGACTTGCTCAGTGTAAGTTCAAAAAAGCCCTGTAGTTTGTGAATTGTGTCATTTTCTTCCTAAAGGAAAAAATGTTACTAAAAACCTCTGCCAATATGTTAGATACTGTGTTTGGACTTTTATGTTACATTTACCTTTCTTTAACACACTCTGTTTTAATTTTCTTCTTAGATATTGAATTTTCTTTGAGAGAATTAGAAAGCACGTAGTGACACTTGGACACTGTTTTACTGTCTCTCCCAAACTGGCATATGGTTTTCTGCTAGTAAGGTTTCACACCTCTGGCTGACATATAATCTGTTTGCTAAGAAAATAGGCTTTTAACAGGTTGTGAGAAGTTTCTTACAAAAAGAATAGCCTATGTATTTTGATAGTTTGCTAAACATCTGGAACTTTTTCTTTTCTAAATTCATTAAGACTTTAGACTGAAAGGCGATGGGTAGGGTGATGTAGTGTGTGCTGTAACCAAAGAGCTTAGAAACCGCAGTGAAATAATAGAGATTAAAGGGAAAGTAGGGCTAAGTCACTAATGCATCCAAAACCAGCTGAGTCCCAACACAAATTTCCATTTCGGCTTTGAAGGAGCTTGGTCAGGTCGCACAGGTTACTGCCGGTCACCACTGCCCTCCATGCCTGGCAATGTTTGCCTGAGGAAGGCAGTCAGGTTGGGGGCACAGAGCAGAGAATGGAGGTCGGGTGCCTTGCAAAAGCAAGCAGCAGAATTTCAGGGGAAATGAGTTTCAGATCCAAAACTAGTCATGCTTTATCATTCTTGGTGAAAGAAAACCAAACAAACTCATTCTAGTTTTGACCCAAAAAAAGGTTGTCTCCAAGCTTTTTCAATTCAATTGTTTCTTGATGAAACAATCATTGTGAAATTATACCTCCCAACATTTTCATTTTGAAAACATCAAAGTAAAATGTTTTTATTTTTAAAACTTAGCAGCAATTTCCTTTTCTGACAAGAAGTAGTCATTGAGACCAGTATGCACTGGAACTTGCATTGTTATTTTGCTTTCCTAATGGCTAAATTTTTTCTCCCTTTCCATCTTTGGGGATTACTTACTGCTTCATAAGGCCATTAACTGCTCCATAAGCTTTTCTCAAAACCAGCCACAGATCTCCCAACAGAGGACAGATCTCCTCACAACTCCCTCACAGTTTTTTAAATACCTAGGACAATCTACTGGTGACAAGTTTTATTTCTGTTCACACAGAGCATTGGCTAATGAGTAAATATTGCAACTTTAGAATTCATTTTAATAATTCATTCAACATTTATGGCTCAAAATTATATATCAGTAGTTAAATTTTAGATGTCAACATTGATCATACTGCAGAGGTTTAGGTAATCACTCTATGTATTCACAGAAGCTTGCTATTTCTTAAAACTCGGGCACACAATGTAGTCACATAGGTTTAATGAGTTCATTGTCAGCTGAGAGGAGGTTTAAACGAACTCTAGTTTAGATAAATGTATCTGACTGCATTTGCCTGGGACTGAGAGGGCTGATGAAGAGAGTCATGGCAGTTCTGCCACTGCACAGGGTCCCACCATTGCTCACTGCGTGCCTCAGCTGCCACCACAGCCCACAAGGATCTTCTGACTTTTCTTATCTGATCAGTCACTGGACTGAGCATGACCTACTTGATATTGCCATCAGTGACACAAGCTGTGAAGAGACTGCTGGGAAGCTTTCATGGCACGGGTGTGCAGCAGTTCTGTCACAGGGTGTCAGAAGCACTCATATTGTTTTACAACTGCTTCCAGTTGCATTGTTTCACAACCACAGACCATCAGATGTGCTGACACCATGAAGCTCTATGGGGTAGGTTCTTTCGCAAAGCTGATTGCTGCCCAAAGCAGCTCTGTTTCTCTTGCAGAATGCATGTGTACAAGCAAACCTCAGGGGAGCCACTGCTTGGGGTAGCACTTGGTTCTCTAACAGCGATGTTACACTCCTCAACAAGAGCTCCAGGGTGGCTCACAGCAAATTTTCATATTGGACCGATAAGCAAGCATTACACAAGCCATCCTCACTGATATATTGACCTGCACCCCCCTGTCAGTCACAGCAGACACTCTGGGACACTCCATGGACGTTCAATCACCCTGATGACGATAGCCCTAAGTCAGAGCAGAAACACATTTGTACAGTGGTACCAAGGTCCTTGTGCTGCCTCCACACCTTGCTTCATTTGGATGAAGGCAAACTTTAAATTCTCAGAGTTGTCTCTTCAGAGGCTTTTGGGAGCTGAACATCTACTTTCAAAGAGCAGGAACAGGAGACCTCAGCAGCTAATGTGGTTGGCAAACCATAAGGTAGCAGATTCTGTTTTGTTGCTAACAGAGATAAGTGAAATATATTTTTACATATTATTCGTGGATGATGCTCTAATCATCTCAGAGGAAGACAAAATGCATAATTGTTTCTAAAAATAACATAAGTGTTTCTCTGTTTTTGTTGATAAGTGCTCAGTTTTTGTATAGTACTGCCTAAATACAGGTGACCTTATAGTGCAATATAACTTTAATGTCGTTCATTTCTTACCTTCTCTTGATTTGTCAGAAAATGGGAGGTTTTTGGTAAGAAATATGAAAGAAATTGCTGCATGCAAGCAAAGAAATGGTCCCAAATCCCAAAAAGCAGGTGTACATTTCCATAATGGCTACAAGATTTGGAAAGATGTGGCACTTTGTTGCATACGTCTTCGAAGGGAATTAGTAATCTTCATGTGTTTTGTCCTAGTGATTGAAATAAATTACTTGCTTAAATTGCTAAGCAAGATGACCCATCTGTTGGCCTACGCATGTTCAGATTCTCAGTGGATTTATTATTCCAAATAATGACTGCCATATGCAACAGTAAACAGTTCTTTTAAAATTGACTGAAAGATCCTGTGCTACTTTTGAAAGCAATTTTAAAAAGTTATTCATGTTCTTCTCAAGAACCTGCCATTCAACTAAACTTTTAGAAAATGATCTTGACTGGTTTACCTTGACGGAGCTATCGTACTGCTTTTCTGTAAAGGCAGAGACAAAATGATAGCAGGAGCCTGGCTTGGATCAGATTCATTCTTCACAAATGGAAGAGACTGAAAAATATGAATTATACAGCTCTGCAGCCCCAAACAGCACCAGGCTTTTCCCAACTTATTTGTTTATTTGCATCACCAACACAACTATCATATAATCAAGCTGCGGGAGTGATCAGCATCTTCAAGCATGTATTACAGAATACATTGAAGCTGACAGCAGCTGCAGTAATACTCCCCAAGCCACCAAAGACAGAAAAAGACTCTCCCAATCCAAATCCACCTTCCTCTTCAGAAATGCCTGAATGACTAGCTGAACTCTATAATGCTCCTTGATGGTCAACAAATTCTGCCTCTGTCAGGCCCAGGGAGGCAGAGTATACCAGGGGTGACGGCTGCCTCCAGGCAGGTTGTCCCAGAGGTCCGCAGAGGCATAAACCAGGAGGCTGCCAGCATGAGGAGATGCTGGTGGTATTTGGGGCTGGGACAGATGGCAAGGGTATCGGCAGGACCTGAGTCAGCACAGAGACATGGTGCTTGCTCTCAGCATGCCCAGAATGAAGGGACCATGGCACAGGGTCTAGATATGTCTAGCTAGGGGAGCAGTTTCCCTGCTGACAAATTAACGAGTGCAGCTAGAGGTGAACATCAGCCCATGCAGGAGATAAGTATCACCAAGTTATTCCTTGGGCAGCTTTTTTTGTCTCTCAGTCACTCACTAAGTCCCTGTTCAAGTTAAGGCTGGCAGAGCCATAGCAGTGAGCAAACACTGTGCAAAAAGCCCATCTGCTCTCAGGGAGGGAGATGCCGGTGGGGGCTGAGCCCGCTCTTGCTCCACCACACTGGTGTGCAGGCACCCACAGCTCACAGCACTAGGTGGGACTAAACAAAAACCATATTTGCCATCAAACACTACGCATGCCTTGACAGGTTAAAGCATGTGCCTGTGTGTTGCACTTGATCACCTCTCTTTGTTTTATTATTCTTTATTGCTGACTTTCTGTTCAATCCCACTGGTTCCCATCCTCTAACCTTTCCCTGATAGGGAAGGGCTGAAAGCCAGACTTTCACAAACAGTCCTCAGATACATCTACTTAAAAAACAAATAAGTGGCAAGGCACTGTTTCATAACTTCCTTTGCCTCTAATTTAGACCATCCCCATTTCAACCCCAGGTTGAACACACATTCAATTCATACAAGGCTCATAAACCATGTTAAGACCAAAGAGCATCCATGATTTGTTCATGATGTTAACAGTGACTCATCATGGCCAGATTACAGATGTTAAGTTGCTGATCAATGGCCCACATCCAGCACATGGTATTCAGCTGAGGTATTAATCATGTGTGGAAAGATCTTTCTTTTTTCTTTTGGTCCCTGTGAATAATGAAACTTCTAATACAGTATATTGTACTTTACAAGCTCACTGAAATGAGCTCCTTTCTAAAAAAAGAGAAAAGGATAACACTGTTAAAGCAACTGAATGCTGTACATGACATGATGACATATTAGAACTTTCTGGATAGTTAAATGAATACGCTTGCTTTTTGATGATTTATGCTAGTGGGACGGGCCTTTCTTGAAATAGGTCTTTCCCATGAAGGCAAGTTTTCTTGTTTCCCTCTTTCTTTTTCGGAAACAGCTAAGTTGCTGAGTATGATACTGGCTCAATAGACAGTTGTTCATGAAAAATGCAAAAGCAAATCTCACCAAGGAGCAGTAATGAAAGACTACGTGCAGATTTTGATAAGAAATAACTCCTCTGGCATTGCAAATGATGTTTTCCTTGGGCATGCTGACAGATGTCTATCTTCTTCTGAGATACTGAATGAGAAGCAAGTGTGGGAATTTTCCACACTGTTTCTTGGATTTCCTTTTCCTTTTCTTCTGATATGAGTATTTTCATTGATAAAGGGATAGTAAGTTGCCCAGGGAAGCATATATTAACTCTCTGTGATGAGAATGCTTATTATCACTGTCTTTTTCCCTTCTGTTTTAATGCCCAAATGATCCAATGACCAGTCCCACATGATTTCATACACTGTCATACATACATACTTCATACATCATGTCTTTCCATACACTTCTGTGCATTGAACACCTGTTTTCTTTAGCAACACATTCTGGACTGGTTTTCTGCCAAGTCACACTGCATTGATAACAAGGAAATATGTTGAAAATAAAACATTTTTACAAAATCCCACACACATAAAAAACTCATCATGAAGCACACTGAAGAGAAAAATCAAGTAAATGCTCTGTGTAAATGGAGACACTACAGACCAGAACCAATAACTCATTCTTCCACCCCATACACAAAACTCTTGCTTGTAAAAAGACAAAACAACAAATGTGCAGGTGAACACCATCACTCTGTGGAAGAAATATAAATGAGAGCCTGACTAATTTGTCTGTCTTCTTAGGTCATGCTAACTTCTCTGGCATACCACATTAGCTCAAGGACAATTTGTTTGGAGAGATAAGATGTGCACTCTTAGTGAGCTTGATCTTCTAAACCACACAGGAACAAGTTAAAACAGGTACTTGAGGTTAGGTCTCCTAAGTTTACCACAATAGCCTAAAACCTATTTCACCTTTCCTCTTTGAGTGAGGTAACTAAGTTAAATTTGCGGTAGGAAAATAATACTCACTTTCTGTTGAATTTTTTTCTGAATGGCAAATTATGATAATTTTAACTTGTTCTGTTAAACCTGGCATTTCTGGTCCAAGGAAGGACTTATGTGCTGCCAGACCTTGTTTCAAGATAACAAAAGAAGCAAGGATAACAGTAAATAAAAAAATTAGAGATTTTAAAATATTTTCCTATGCTGCTGAAAAACCTACCATTAATGCAAAACATACAATATGTTCTGTTCCTCAATACAAGAAAAGCAGATGGTTTTGATATGGTGATGACTGTCCCTTCAGAAGACAAAATCAGAAGTGAAGCAATGGGTTGCCGAATCATTCGGCATCATAGCTAATGGAGATTGCTGGTAATGGTATCATGGATAAGTAGGGACAGTCCCTGGGCTGTCAGAAGCAGCAGG
>NW_010156409.1:50248-59952 GCF_000695765.1 Mesitornis unicolor
GCCATAGATACTGAGGGAAGAAAACACCTGGAGGATTATTTGGCCTCAAAGCTGCTGCTGTTTTGGAAGATGTGGACTTACTTTTTCAGGGGAAGGAAGTAATTAATATAGACATATGTGGAACAACTGAAGATAGCGCTGCAAATCTCTCCTGATGGCCATGTCTAGCTATAAATACTTCTCCTACGCTCTATGTGCCATAGCATGGGATGATAACTGATATGCTCGGTCAGGCGTGTTGAGAGAGGAGTGGGTACTGGAAACTCCATTTTTGAGTGCCAAGATCATTTTCTTGAGAAAGAAAATCTGAAACCAGTGGAGGGTGGAATACATCTCACACAGAGGGACTGCTGTAGGCTTTGGCCTGCACACCTCTCACACCCACTTCAGTCCTCGAGACACCATTTAGAGAGGGTCTGAACAGAGCACAAACCAGCATGAGCTCAATATTGCCCTAGTTTAATTAATCACTACTGCATTAGAAGCAATAACTGGTGAAATATAATGGTAGTTGGGCCATATGAAGCAGTTGCAAAGTTTCCTAGCAACTTTAAGAATGACCCTTCAACCTTTTCTCATTACTCATATGATTAATGCTTATCCGTGTGAATAGTCTCATTGATTTAGCTCACACTTCTGCCACGACTAAGGACTTCAGAATCAGACATAGAAATATAGAATTATACTCTTCCTCAGGTATTTCAAATCCGGATTTAGTTAAGTGTAGTGATTAACTCAATGGACCTTGCCCCATAGAGGCTACTCTGTAGCTAGGGGATAGACTTTAACTGAAAGAACAGTATCAACAACCATAGTGTAATCTGTCTTTCTAGTCCCACCTGTGTCAATGGTGTTGTTTGAACTTATTTTAAACTTAGATGTTCATAAGCAGTCTCTAAAAGTAGTCTCTGCTTTAATTCAATACATGAAAAGCCAGGAAGAAAAAAAAATGACAAAATATGAAAGACACTAAAAATATAACAGAATGTCTGGTTACAGTTTCAATTTAAAAGTAATTTTGCCCAAATATATTCAGTTTTGCAAAACTACCTTTGTTTTATGACTTTTCCAAGCCATTTTAACAGGTCCAGGAAGTAGCTATTGATAGCAGGGTGCTTATTTTTCCCTGGAACATCAATACAACAGTATTCTGCTCAGTATAGCCTGTGCTTCTGACATATGCAGCAAGCTTTGACAGCTTTCTCAGTATCATTATTCACTGGGAATCTCTAACCCCTCTCTTGTTCCATCCCTAAGTAACCTTCATCTATGTTTTTCAACAAATTTTCTTCAACTCTTTATGAATCATTTTGCTGCTGTCTTAGAGAAAATCTCCTTTATTATGAGGAGCTGCTTCTCTGCATGAGTAAGGGAAGCCAGGAGAATGCTGTTCCCATGGTAAAGACTTCATATAGGTTTTCATCATGGGATCATCACAGGTATTATAATCCATATTTCAATTAACACTGTAGGGTTTTTTGTAAGTGACACATACTGGGGACTTCTCTCAACTTTCATCAGATGCTCCAGAATGTGCCTGCTATTAACACCTCTTCATCAGGTTTGCATTAGATAGATACACAAATCACATTTCTGCAGTTAAAAATTGTCTCACTGTTCTAGGCAGAGCGCTGGACAGACCCAATTTGGCAGTGGTGGCGAGTGATTTATGGTCCATTTCAGATAACATTTCAGCTTCCATAAATAAGGACATGAACTTCTTTACACCACCAGACTAAGACCCTGGCCTTATTCTCTTTCTGTATATTAACACTCAATTTTAGGTGGCAGGTGTCATTTTTTTCTTTACTGCTGTGACAAAAAAGTTGCTCATCTCCAGGTTTACAACACATTCAGAAGAAAACTGAACAAATGCACACAGTGGAAGCAGCTATGGACAATTTAGCTTCATATTTACTAGTATTGTACCTCAACTCTGGAACTTTTAATGACATCCTCCATTTCTGATACTCGGCTAATGTCTGTCTCCCATGCTCTTTGGACATCTTTGCGTATCAGTGCTCACACATGAATGACTTTCTCATTGCTTGGAGCCTTCATATGAACCCTTTTCTGGGCCAGTGGAATATGAATATGGGTGACAGCATCATTCCTACCATGAAGTGCTCACACACTTCATTGGGTTAGTTTATCTTGCTGGTATGTTATTCTCTGACACAGAATTACTAACATTTGCTACTTAACTTTAGCCAAGCATATCTGGTCTTCTTCTGGTTTGTCCCAGATTAAAATATCACCTGTATAAAATACTCTTGCTCCATGTCATTATAATGCATTGTATTCTCAGCAGAGCACCTCAGGCATCCCAAAAGCCCTTCGTTGAAATTGTGTCTTCCAAATGGGGTGTTAAATTTGCATTAACAAAAGTTCCCAGTTTTACTGGAATGTGTGATCACAAAATTGTGTTTTTCAAACACAAATGATGTAATTAAAGAGTGAAACACTGGGCCAGTGCAGTATACATCACTCATATGGAAACATCTCAGCATTGAGCTCAGAAGTCTCATCACACCTTCCTCAGTGTAGCAACATACACATTCTGCAGTTGTTGCTCCTGTACCTATTTGTAGCATTCAAAAAGCTTTAAAGGTGCCCTCTCAATGCCACACACTTCTCAGTATGGCTAAGATTGCTCCCATAGCACTGCCCTTTCGGTCTCTTTTAGCCTCCCAGACTCTCCCTTTACTGCAATCCAGGAGTTCATTTATTCAAAGTGAAACAATAACAGTGAGCTGTTCTGACAGAAAGTCTTTCTACATCCTCCTTTCTACAAAACTAGCAATAAATAAAGCCAAAAATTGACATTTTCAATTTGCATGTTAAACTCTTCTCCCAGCTCTTACTGACTTGGAGCAGCTTGGAGCAGAGCCAGACAGATGTGAGGACGTAGTTCATCTGGGAAGGGAAACCAGAGCATAATTTGGCAATTCTTCTGGGAGGAAAAGGCATGCCAAAGGGAGCCAAGCCTCTGAAGAAGTAAAATATATGTTACTCACCTCTTTTCTCACTCTTCCAGCAGCAAAATGATATACCTTTATTAATATTTATTGCCACTGAGCAGCAGACAATAGTTTATAGAAATTACTGGCACCAGAAGAAAGGAAGTGAGCAAGAAGGGGATGGGCAAGAGGGATGGGTGCAGTTGAATAAGCTGTCTCAGGCAGTGATGATAGTGGGTTTGGCTAATTACTCTAAAAAGCTGCTGTGACCAAACAAGTAGAACCTGAGAATGGACTCTCAGCTGAAGGTTTCCAGTGCAAGAAAGTCCTAATTACAAATAAACCAGTCTAACTCTCTATGAGGTGGGCTCTTTCAAGTTTGCTTTCCACCAGATGCAGAAAGCATCTTCCAGAGTGAACAGGAAAACCATGTGCCCAGCAACTGACCCCATTTCACAGCTATTAGGGCAAAGGGAGCTCTGAGGTGTCCCCAGTGCAGGAGCAGAACAGCTGTGGAAGGACTTAAGGGAGGGTATTGAAACCTATCATGAAGCAGTGCAAGGCACCCGTCAAGGGTTTTCAGTCCTCACAGCCAGTGATGGAGTTTAAAAGCCTGCAGAAACACTTGCCTATAGCTTATATAGTTCAGTCTCCAGTGAAGCCAGTGACAAGTCCTCCCCCATTAGCTGAGGTCTGGATTTATCAGGAGCAGACATCTGTGGCCACTGTCTACTGGGACCACCCATCAGCAGCAGAAAATGTCTCCATGCACTCAGTGAATATCAGAAGGTCGAGGGACACTTGCACCTACCAGTTGCCTAAAAGTACCTTCCTACAGCCTGAATGGAAGTTTGTTTTAAGATACTGTGCGATTCACTGGCAGGGCATGGCTCACAACAGGACAAAGGCAGAAGATGGAGCCAGCCCTATTCCAGTCCTGCTCTGACTTCAGGAGTCATTGAGTTCCCTATGATAACAATTTAAAACATAAGCCTCTTATCAGCCACACATTGTACTACAGACAGAAATGCAAACACAGATATTTCTCCCCTTCCAAAAATAGCTTCTTCCTTTTTTTTCACTTTTTAGAAAATTACAATATAAGGAAAAAAGACCATTTGGGTTTTCTGCAAGATTTACATCTTTCTGGCTCTGGAGAAACTGGTAGCAGCTGGTTTAATTTCCTCAGTTTCCCAAGTCAAAGGTTCAAACTCACAGTTGTAGATACTCTTTGTGAGTGAAATGTTCTCCTGCTCTTTGGATCAAAAAAACCTTTAAATAAAGTCAGATGACTCTGTTTCAGTGTGCTGGGAAAGCCTGGGTGAACTCTTTATAGATACATTTCTCCTCATATTTACAAGCACTGCTCTGCAATGCGATCTCTGCAATGAAATGTCTGTCTTTTCACTGGCCATCAAATTTTACTCCTTTGGTTAACTCTTTCTATCTAGTCCAAAGAAAATCCACCCTTTGCCAAAACTCCAGGAAAGCCCGATAAAAAATCTAAATTGAATTTACATTTCATTTGCCCCAAAATCTTTTTCATCATCAAATAAAGACCAAGTAGAAAAAAATGTATGACCAGAAGAGAGAGGCAGTAGAGAATGAATTAGATAGGGAAAACATTGATAAAGGTGAAAAAAAAATCACAGGCAAAATCAGATGCCAAGTACACCTATTGGTCGGGGCAATGAAGACGTACAAAGGAATCTGCTCATAAAGAAGGCTCTGACAGCCCAGAAATGTTTCCCAGCAGCAGCTGTCAGGAGTGGGAGGACAAGCCCTATTCCTCTGCTCCAGAAGAGATGATAGTTCCCTATTGTGAGAGTAGGTGCTAATTAATATTTCCTTCCTAGGACCAAGGGAGGCTTTTAAATCTATCCAATGCATCAGTAGAATAGGCTGTGACAAGATATATATAGAGAGATATTTCTATACAGATATATACATTTGGCAAGATGGAACAGTATAGGGCTCTCCCCATTGTGGCAGAGAGGCAAAATCAAAAACAAGTGTTACTGGGAAAGTTTAGTGCTTCCAGTATGGGCGTGCATCTGGTTATCCACATGGGGGGTTTCAGGCGATGGGACCACAGGGTGTGTGACCGCAAGGTATATGATAAGCTGCATTTCTAGCAGCTTGCAGGTAATGAGTATGAAGTTTCTTGAGTTTTCCCTCTGTGCATCAAGTGCAAAGGTTCACATTGTTGTCCAGCCATGCATAAGCAGTGGAAACGAGCACTGGTCACTGGGGGAGTCTTTTCACTTCAGCAGGTGAAGGTGCTGACTCCACTTCCTGCAGGCAAGCCAGACCTTATTTTGCTGACTAAAGAAGATGCCACTTAAATTAAAACTTGTGTAGCCATATGTTTCAAAACTGTGGGTCATATTTTATACAAGAATGACTGTGACAGGCTGTATATTTGTGCTGATTTGCTGGATTTCCACAGTGCCCTGCTGAATAAAGCTAGCAAACTTTATCCTGTTTTTTTGTTAAAAAAATAACTAACAATCCTATGTGTCAGAAAGATTCCTTATGTGAACTAGCTATTACAGTAAAAGAAGACACAACTTCCATATTAATGATATTTTTCTATAATGTTGAGGAATTGGTTTATAATGTGTGATTGTGTGCGCTTAAACCATGTCCTTGAACCTCACAGCATATTGTTTGAACAATGTATTTCACTTATGCTGGAAGCCTTGGGCTTTGAACAATGCAGAAGAACAAATCAAACAAATCACAGACCAATGGCCGAAATCACAGTCCATCACATCCTTTTATACAGTAAGGGGTCCTCCAGCATAGCAGATGGGATTCAACAGATAAATACATATAAATGAAATACATAGAAATTCAAAATTTTTTCAATTTTCACAGTCAATACCAGTCAACGTGGAGCTGAGAGTTGCTGCTATGAAAGCATGAGGCTCTGCAAGCAAGACCCACATCTGCAGACCAGCAAGTGCAGCCATCTGGTAGATCTCAGTGGAAAATGCTGAAGTGGATGCTGCTTGGCTCAATGGGCTACTTGAAACCCAGGAGAAGCACTTTGCTTGCAAGAAGGCATGAGGAGCATGTGGAGCAGGAGAAGAGTAAGGGAGACTGAACAAAGAAGCCAGTGGGAATCTGCCAGGACATACTGAAGGTTGAGGCAAAACAAAGTCTTCAGTCATCTCCAGGAGTTTATCTGCAAGGGAGTTACCTGTCAATACATAGGAATTTAAGGGAAATGCTGCACAAGGAGACACAGTGGTGCCCCAGAGGAAGAATGAGGCTGGGCACTGCTTTCAGGAAGTTTTCTGCTGTTTCTCTCAAATACCTTAAGAAAGATCCATGGCATATTTGAGTAGTGAACAAAATCTGCATGTATTTTTCCCTATATGTTGTTGCCTGTTCCCTGAGTGAGCTAACTGTAAGCAATATGACCACATGGGCTAGGAAAGATTATATTTAAGACATAGTGTAAACCTAAGGGACCTGCTTATAGGAGTCAACAAAGGTACCTAGGAAACACAAGACCTAAAGCCCTACTCTCTTTGGGAATAAATTGACTGTATAAGGATCCACACCTCTCTGTGCAGTTCTGCTCCACCAGTCTCCCTTCAGCATCTCTGGGTTTGGAGGCTGTCTGCACTACTCTTTCCTTTTCAATGAAGGGAAGAGTTCATCCCCTGCCCTCATACACAGAGCACCTAAACCTTCTGTTTTGCTGCCACAGGGAAAAGCAGTCATGGAGACACACACAAGAATGAGGGCAATTTTTAGAATAAAAAGAGCATCTGATGTGTCATCGTCTGTTACAGACACATTTTTAGGGATAAAGTAAAGCCTTTTAGTTCAAGTCATACGCTAACTGCCAAATAACAAAGAGAAGCTCAGCCAAAGTGACTCCTGGCTTATATGTGTACAGTTCCGGGCCCCTCACTTCAAGAAGGATATTGAGGTGCTGGAGTGGGTCCAGAAGAGAGCGATGAGGCTCGTGAAGAGACTAGAGGGGAAGTCTTATAATGAGAAGCTAAGGGAGCTGAAGTTGTTAAGCTTGGAGAAGAGGAGACTCAGGGGGGACCTTATCACTCTCTACAACTACCTGAAGGGAGGTTGCAGTCAGGTGGGTGTCGGGCTCTTCTCCCAGGCAGCTAGTGATGACAAGATGAGAGGGCATAGCCTGAAGCTGTGCCAGGGGATGTTTAGGCTGGATGTTAGAAAGCACTTTTCATGGAGAGGGTGATCAGGCATTGGCATGGACTGCCCTGGGAGGTGGTGGAGTCACCATCCCTAGAGATGTTTAAGGAAAGGCAAGATGTGGCACTTAGTGCCATGGTCTAGTCAACGTAGTAGTGTTAGGTCATAGGCTGGACTTGATGATCTCAGAAGTCTTTTCCAGCCTCAATAAGTCTGTGATTCTGTGAACTGCGATGTTTCTTCCACTTTTCTTTGCAGCACCTGGTCACACACGAGTTTGTGGTCATGGTCACACTGGCTCTAAACTAGACTGGTTTTACTCATTACCGTAAGTCCTATATTTCTTAGTGACAAAGTAGAGTCAATGCCAGAAGCAGGATTACCATTTACAAGCTATTGACCCATCTTCTTGAGAGGTGGCTCACTAAAACTTCCAGCTCCTGCCCTGCCAGAAGTAGGACACAGACCTTGGGAGTTAATGTCAAGGCTGCACCTATACCAGCTGACTGTGATTTGGTCTCCTCTTACCCACAACCAAATAGGAGCAGTCCCCTTAGAAAGATGGTTTTGACTGAAGAATAAAAGTTCATGTAATTCTATGTCAGGTGAAGTTTCTCTGGCAACATCTGGCAACGCTGCAGAATTTCTACTCTCCACTGAGATTTAGAAGAGCATATGGTTTCCACTACAGCAAAACAAATCACTCCATGAACAAAAAGCTCTGAAAAGGAGTGGAGAAAGGAAGATGAAAGTTTCAAGTCTGTATGTAAATTATGCATTATCCATGCCTGTAATGCCCAGAGGAGACATAAATTTAGAGGTTTCAACAGAAAAGCCTATAGCTGACACCTTACATTCGTAAAACTCATTACTACTCCTGGAGTGAAAATGAAGGGAAAAAAACAGTGAATAAATAATTGAGAAGATAAGAATGTTTCATCATTTCCTTTTTCTTTTTTTTTTCAGCTTTTCACAACAGTTTCAAGGCCAATGCAGGATTCACATCAGCTGTGGTCTTAAACATAAAAAGTGACCAATATTTTCCTAGTGCATTTGTTTGCAAAATCAAAACAGTTCAGTTAATCTTACCAGTACAGATGGCAAAAACGGGAACTTCAGGTCTAAGATGTTTTCACTTTCAACATTCAGTTCTGCATCTGCCACATATATCAATTCTGTAAACTGGATCCAAAACCAACCTGAGCTGTCATATTATTTTTGGTGCAGCTGAAATCTCACAAGAAAGGGTGACTGCGAAATCAGACATAAGCCTTTAGAAAATTTTAGAATATTTTTGATGTTCCGAAAGTTCTGCAGTATTTTAAAATATCTTCTGTAGTCTGTGACATTTTATAAATTCCTTTTATTCTTTTTCACCTCTTTGGCCTTTCTATATATTGCCCAAAATCTACAGAAGGGTTATTCTGAGAAGCCCATGTGACGTTGGACTTGGTATGACAAGGAAAACAGATGAATAAGTGAATAACACAGAGCAACTTTGACCAAGGATTAGATGCAAATAACTCCAGAAAAAATGTGCTTTTTGTCACCCTTTCGACAGGAACATTGATGCCTAGTGTTGCACTTTTCTGCTTTTTCCTCATTTCCATTTAAATCACATTTGAAATATCAAGAACTACATGCACTTTCTCCCTCGTGACTAGATGCAAAGAACCCCTTTCCTTTCCTTTTTCCCTCCAGCATAGAAAACATGGAAAGTCAGAGACCAGACAGGAAATGAAAAGACTGCAGTCTCTTTCTTCACTAGTGAAAATCATTTATTTTAACTCAGTTTTGCAATTAAATGGCAACCGGTCCAGGGGCTCTCTCTTGCTCCAGCTCTGGGCAGGAGCATCCCATGTTCAAGTGCTCCCTGCTCTGGCTCACCCCTGCTACCCTCCTCCCCAACATCTTTAAGGGGTTTCTGCCCCACAGGCAGGCTGCATTCTTACACTTCGACCAGTTCTGAATTTGACTGCTAAGCCCAGGTTTGCCACTTCCCCTCTCCCTTCCTTTGCAGCACCTCACCACTAGGAAACACAGGCTGGTTCTCACCTGGAGCCAAGGGCAGCCTTTTCCTTGGAATGACAGCTGGGACCTTCAGCTGTTCCACACATTGCAGGAGAGGAGTGCTGAATATTCGAGCTGAGGCACAGCACTTTATTTGCCCTGGAGGAACTTACGGGCCAAACTCTTTGACATCTTCCCTGGGGCCAAAAGCACTGTGCAGATGAGGCAGAGAACAGCTAACCACAGCACACTCACTCCCCTCAGACCCCAGCTGCCAGCCGGGCATCTCTTCCCATGAAGCCCAGCCCCAGTCCCAGAGCTCTCCTTCTCTCCATGTTCACTTGAGACCTCTACCTGACACACGTCAAAGAACCAAAGCTCAGCCAGCAAATGACTCACAGATGCTATTGAATCGCTGTAAAAACACTGTGCGCAAATGAACAACATGACACTTAGGGCTGCTAGTATTCCTGCCAGTCAAAAGGAGTCCACAGGAAAGCACTCTGAGTAGTTTTACAGACAGGAATGCCCCCTGGACAATGATACATA
>NW_010156409.1:59983-77458 GCF_000695765.1 Mesitornis unicolor
ACATAAACACAAGAGAATGGCAATACAGTGCAGAGCAGTGTTCCCACGTAACTTCGTTTAGATTGCACTGAGCTGGTATATTTTTCTATGTCTTGAAGAAAAACATCTTTCTCATTTGCAGAAGATAAATTTAAAACACCAGTGCTATGCTAGTGCCCAGGGCCCTTTATGCATCAACTTTTACTATTCTAGTCCATGAGTCATAAGTTAGAACATTTATCCCATAGGAACTTGTATTCCCTGGGCTACTCGTTCAGATTGGCAGGTTTTGCAAACCAGCATGCAGTCCATAAGAGGCTGAAATTGAAAAAGGGAATGGTGACACAAAGAGACCCCCCCTAGTAAAATAAACAATGACAGTGGAAAGCTCTATTTATTGAGGCAAGAACGGGTCTTTGCAAAGGAAGAGTGACTTCATGGACTGAGCAGCGAGGAGTGGAGGTGGCTGTTGTGTATTGGGAGGTAAATTAAAACCACACTGACCATGCGAGCTGCCTTGCTGTGTCACCCAGTCGACGGTCACTCTCAAGCCATCTTTTTTCTGAAAAGCCAGGACACTGACCAACTCTTGGCAGATGTCAAGATCTGCCTGGGCATTGCATCTTGTTAACAAGTGACTTGCATGCCCATGTTGAATATTTTGTGTGTACAGTAACAGAAGCAATCAGTACCGTAGGCTTAAACCCACCAATGGAGGTATTTCCCAGCTGACATCTAGGTACCTTCAGGGCTAATGGAAATAACAGGAAGCACAACTCATGTCACATCTGTTTGCAAAATGGTTACTGAACTTTTAATTAACTTTTAATTAATGGAGCTGGCCACGTCAAGTCTGAAACAGAGCCATGTTTTGAAGACCTGCCTGGTCCTTCGTTGCTATGACAGTACTGTCCTGCAAGGAAAGGGCTCTGCAGTGGGAACACAGGGCAGACACTGCCTCTACTCTTGTGATCCACCAGGTCCTAGCAAAGAAGTGAGGCATAGCCTGATGCTCCCTTCAAAAGCAATATTAACAGCTTCACACTATCATTTGTCCCAGGTTTTATAAAAGGTATGCCCTACCCACTGGGTTTCAGGCCTTGATCTGAGGACCCTTGAGAGATTCTAGATCCAGGGAAGAGGATGAAAGAAAATAAGCTCATAAATATTATATAGCGAACTACAGATGTAACATTTTTTACAGAGTTCACAATATTGCTGGAGGATGGTTAAGGAAGGATACATTAACCATAAAAGAGTGGAAAATGACTGTGTTAACTTTCAAAATACAAGATCATTGGTGCAGAAAACTGCATTTTTTTCTTTATAGAGATATAGGTACGGATGACATCATATAAACATCATGTTTAACAATAGTTAGATGTATCCAGATGGCTACATCTATTCATAACAACAGCGGTTCCCAGGAAACATTGTTGTGGATTACTGCTGAGTTCAAAGGTTCACAATGTGTTCTGGATTTTGACAGTAGAAGAAATTGCTTATTTCACAGGCACAGCTGAAGGACCCTTTTTGATCCCACAAAATCCAGGGCTTTTGTCTTTCTTCAGATGCTCTAAATGCTATTGAACAGATCAGATCTTTTTTCTTTTTGTCCTCTGTGAAAAGGATTTTTCTAGGGCTTTGCATTTCCACACGTCTCACACAATGATATGCTCTGGTGTAGCTGCTTAACCTGCTCATGGTTACTTACTCAAATTATCCTGCAGACAGGACAATTAATGTTAACAGGGCCATCTGAGCAAGAACTGGCTCATCCACATCTCCAGGAGGTTCGCTGGGCCGCACCACTTGAACTGGTGGTGTACCCAGCAAGGTAGGGTGGGTGCATCACATCTTCAAAGTGATCCCACACCACTGAGAATAGGGGAAAAGAGCTTTTCTTCTGTGCTTTGCTACATTTGACTGAATAGGTAAAAAGACAGGGTGATGTTAATTCTTCTAGAAGGGCATTTTGTTGCACAACAAACAGTCCCCAGAGGACATGTACTCCTAGTCAGCAAACCTGACATTTAGAGGTTTGACTAGAAGCCAAGGTGTGTAAGGTTTCAAACAGTTAGGGAGCTTAAATGTAAAATATAGCTAATTTTAAGGCACAAGGTCAAATTTTCCTAGCCTGGCCCCCATTGCTATTCTAACCATTAACTGAAAGGTCCAATTTAGGCTATTTATATGTCTAGGTACTTAATTGTGCCTTCAAATCACGTAGTTAGACACTGAGGTCACTTAAATTGCACCTATGATTATTTGTGCCTGAAAAAGAGCATGAACAGACAAAGAGCCTTTGGTGGGCCTGGCCAGCTTCTGAGCCCCTGCAAAGGTAACCCAAAAGCACTGGGATACACCCAGGTTCCTGTTTAATTGCCACTCATCCTGAAGGCAAAGGGAATCCCACCGGCCTGTGGGAAAGTGGTGGGGCTGGTGCTGTAGGGTCTGGCCGCTGCATCCGACTGTACTTATCCGAATGGAGGGGGGTTCAGTGTTCAAAGGATGCCCTCCTCGAGAGGCTGCAGAAGGTGTGTTCGCCAAGCTTGCTGGTTTCACGGCTGTTTTCTTAATGTGTAACAGAGGGTGCCAGTTTAATATCCTGCTATAATACTCAACAGTGAGGGTCAAGAGCAGCATCAGAAGAACTGGGGCAAACTTAATGAAAAGAGGCTTGAACATCTTGAAAGAATATGGCTCTGAGGGTCCAGGCACAGCTCAAGGCCATGAAAAGGACCTCAGGTCAGGGGGAGTGTAAATCACTCAGAAAAAGAAGATGCCACCTCATGGTCTGCAAGACCTTCAAATGGGAAACATCAGCAAAAGAAAAGATTAGTATTTTGTCTCCTAAGCAAAAGCTAGAAACATCTACCTATAGCAATGGAGCTTGCAACCCACGTGTTACCTGAAACCGAAACCCAGCCCTGGCCCCTGGGCCACCAGCCTCTTGCCCCTTCCCACCATCGCACTGAGCTCCCACCTCTTCCTTCATCCACAAGGGATCTGAAGCTGCCGCCTGCGAGCAGCAGGAAAAGCTACACACCCCTTCCCTGGAGCAAGCAGGATCCCAAAGCCACTGTCGGGATTCACCCCCCACATCCCAGGGAGGACAGGCAGCAGCACCTGTTTGAAATTAAATGCCTGGATTAAAAGCAATACTTCTAAGTTCACTGCTTGAAATCACCATACCGCAGATGAGGGACTTTCCTCCCCCCACATTTTTTTAGGGGTAATATAAGCTCCTTTACAAGAGATATTTTTTTGAAACTTTCCATTCCCCTTTAACAATAACCAGAAGAAGTTTGTAGCACTTTAGAGCTTAACTTAAGGAAATGAATGGAGTAAGAATCTCCTCTTCATTGGGCTCTTGACCTGGTCTCTGATTTTGTAGGCATTATTTTGCAAACAAGAACATCTGCACTTTTTCCCCTGTGCAGTTAGCAGGGGCACACACACATACAAGCCCTTCTTAAATCTGTACTTAAAAGTACAAATTTTGGATAACTTCTCCCCAGAATGTATCGGCCCACACATACATCACTAATTGGCTGCACAGCTGCAGATTGTGCTGGGTGAAGACAGGGCCGGCTGCGTTTAAATGTGTACCTAAGTGACTATGACTATTAGATTGTCCAGGTTCATAGATTTTTGTCAAGAAAAATTCAGAGCACAAACACTGAAAAATAAATAGCAATATCTTGCTAAAATATTTTGTAGTCATTCTTGAAACAGGAAGGAAACTCACAGGGAATTTTTAGAGCTTGAATTCAGTGTTAGTAAGAAGGAGTGAGGAATGTTGGATGTATAAGGACTCAGCACCATTGGGCAGCCCTTACTGCTGGCACATGTGTCACTGAGACACAGCCCTTCAGCAAAATGACAGCTATTCCAGTAGGAGACCCAGGAATGCACTTTATCTGAATGAACAGCTTCACTTTCTAGTTAAAGTCACAGTTAATAAATGGCAAGAAGTGGTTCTCAGCATGGGAACATTCAGGCACAGTCTGAACAAATGGGGTGCAGATTTTTTAAGGGATTATTTTCATTCCCATTATAATATATGTCTCACCTTGTAAATGCTTTTATGCCAACAGTAAAAATTTCCATTTATATGGGTTGAACTGAGCCTTTGCAATTCAGTGGCAGTCTTGCCACTTTTAACCAGATGTTGATATGGTTTGAAACTTATTTAGCTGAGTGAGTGACAAGCTCCCAGATCCCTATGATTTTCCATTGGTGAGCATGCAGGCAGGATAGATAGACATCTGAACTGATACATCATTCGGTCTTATTGATGGAATTATATTTTGCTTGCCTGCATATACATGAGATCGTATCATAAATACTTAAAAACATAGGATACCAGATCTACATACAAAGGAAATTCTGTTTAGTTCATTGTAAGTTATGGATCTGCCAAAAAAATCCCCAACAATAAAAGGCCAAGGATGACAACCAGCCTGGGAAGATCTCAGGGCATTCGGAGAGTGCAGGAATTCTGTTTCCCACATTTTGCAGCCTGTGATTCAGACTAACCCAGGCAGTGTGGCTGGGTTTTGTTCCAGCTATCAGCTAAGGCACTGTTAAAGGAACCTTTCTTTACAGAGAGATTTTCAATACACATAAAGGGCCAAGCCTTTCCTCAGATCAGCTGAACCCCAACGGGGCTGTCTGATCCTTCTCTGTGAAACAAGGACATCTTATGTTCAGCAATTACATTCCTGTCTATGTGCAGACAAGAGGCCACCGCCTTCGTCAGCCAGTGCTCCTCAGGCTTCTCTTGCCTTTCAGTGGCGACAGTGACCTTTCTGACCACATCAAGATGCACCATCCCCATGTGCTCCACACGGGGCTCAGTGTGCGGCACAGCTTTCTTTCCAAGCATCTCTGGAAGAGGAGCCAGTCCGTCTCTGCTGATCCAGCCTGAGGACAGTGATGGACTGCCCTCTGGGCCTAATTACTCGTCCACACAGAGGATAAATAATCTACATGACAACAGCTTCCATTCACTCATGCCCTCCCACACCTCCCTGCGACTGCAGCTTAGCCCTGAGTGACGGATGGAGCAAGAGTCCATGGGGATGAAATGGGCTCCCCTTGTTCCTTTTGGGACAGAGCAGATACCCTATTAATGTATTTACTCTGCAAGGCAGCTTGATTCCTAGACAACACAACTCCAGTTCATCTAGGCAGGTGCAGACAGCTTTCTGCAGCCAAATACAAAGGACTTCAACTCACCATCCTTGTCAGGACTATCTCATGTGGCTTTGCAGGATGAACTCAGGTTATTTTCTACTTAATTCTCAACTAAATTATACAGGGGCACTTGGGCAGTTTTCTAAAAAATTATCTTTCTTTGATCTTTTTCTTTGACTGCGAAAGGAAACAAGTAAAGACTCCTTACACACCTTTAGATCCCTGCCAGGGTTCTGTACCCCACTGGCTGTTAGCTCTCATTGTTCTAGTTCAATGAAAGGAAACTACTCTGTTTACCCTAGGACATATCCACTGACTTAAAAATTTATTGTAAAAGCTGCCAACGTTGTAATTCTCCTCTGTCAGCATATCAGTTAGGTGCTGTTCTTGGGGGTCTCTCCAAGTAATCCCTGTATTTCAGAGTTTAACCCATTAGATAACCAGAACAGGCAGCTTTCTACAGCAATGACACTTTCTATAGCCATAGTTATCAGTGAAAGATAAGCGTCGGTGAAAGACAGTTTCTAGAAGCAACAGAAACTCCAAAACAGTCTGACCTGGCTTCACAGACCCAACAGAGCTCCATTGCTCTGAGCAAATACAAGGGAAATCTGTTGGGGTATATGGGGAGAAGGCAGAGGGAATGCATTTTGCTGCAGCATTTAAGCAAGTGCTGGCAAGATAGACTCTATCTAAACTAGAGAAAGAGATTGTGAGAAGCCACTGGTTTTCCATGAGTTTGCAGACAAGCAAACAGACAGGATGGGAAACGAGGTGCTACTTCCATGAAGCATTCTTCCTGGGCAGGGGATGCCTTCCTCCAAACACTGGGCTTGGCATCAGACCACAGGTACACAAAACTGGAAGGGAACCACAGCAGCGCTGCAAGGGTTATAAACCCACCTCATTACAAAAGGAAAAGCAACATATTTGAGTGCATCAGGAGCCCAGCTGCCACAGTAACACAGAACTACATTGTGTGCAGAACCACAGTTTGCCATCTCTGTAAAAAACAGGCAAGAGACATTCCCTATGAGATCTGATAAGAACAGGAGCTGTTTGTGTAAATATATTCCCTTGCCAAAAAAATAAAGGAAAAAAAAAAGATGAAATAGCAAACTCTTGAAATGCAAGTAGAGGATCATTATTCTCATTAGAGCAACAGTGAGCACTTCTCATACTGTGTAGTGAAACACTGGTGCTTGAGTGAATAGGACCAACTGTTCAGCCCCGGAACAAATTGCACATCAGTCTTAACTTAATAGGTGAGATTAATGGAATGTCATATAATGGGGGAAACTCAAAAAGTTAAGGTAATTCAGCAGAAATGGCTTGGAATCATAGTCCACCTAAATGCATTTCATCCAGAGGATTACTGTCTCCAGTGTTTTAGTTAGGAGTTATATTAATTTGAAAGCCATGCCTTACACAGTTCCATCCCATGCTTAAAGGCTGGCTTTCTGCTAGAAATGCTTGCTATGAAAACTTTGCTGAAAGTTTGCCCAAGCATCTCACAGCCAATTGCAAAGCAGAGCATCTGGGGACATGGAGTGCTGTACCTCACCCGCGTTTATGACCGGTTGAGTTTTTGGCTTCAGCACCTGGATTTGTCAAGGGCCTCTTAGCTGCCTCTGGGAATGTGCCCCAGCCCAGCCCGGCTGCTCTCCCCTATCACCCCTCTGACAGATGAAAACACAACAGGGTCTGTCGGATGACTGACACATTCCTCCTCTGTCTGACTCTGAAAGGACTTCATTTAACAGCCCTGGAGTTGAGCTTTTGACTGACAGATTGTGAAGGGGAAAAGTCATTCAGTTCCATTAAGCTCAGTAGCTGCTGTAGAACAAAACACCTTTAAAAAAGGGGATGAAAAAAGAGCTGCGGAGAGCGGGGGCAGGAGCTTTAGGGAGAAAAAAAGGGAATTCTTTTCAGGTTCAAAGACAATCTTTCCCTTTGCTTTCTGTCCATCAATGAGGGCAGCATTCCCAGAGGGAATACAGTCCTGCGCTCATTGGTGCCATTCAGCTGCCAATCTCCCTGACAGGGAGACCAAAGGACCTCATGTTGCGCTGCGGAAACTGTCTGTCAGGCAATCAGCAGCTGCCATGACATCATCTGCCCTGTTTTTCTAGGACTATTATAGGAGACCGGGTTCAGAAGCCCCACTCCAGAGCAGCATTCGTATTTTCCTTTTGCCCCCTAAACCGAAATTTCTTTATAAAAGGAAATGAGGTCTTGGTTGCATTGCTCTATTTGAAGGAGAACTAACTCTGTGCCAAGGAATGAGGGCTGTGAGGCTTCAAACTGCTCTTTTTCCACTTGAAATATACCATGCCAAACCTGCACAGCCCCTTGGCTATTTTGTATTGTAAACTGGATTTTATTTTAAGAAATACTCCAAGTTAAATAGCAATGACAAACCATTTCTCTCTTTCCCCCCCAAAAAAAGCTTGTCCCACTTAAATCTCTCTGCTTTTGCTGTAACACCGAAATGTTCATAGGTTTGATATTCTTACACACACATATATATGTGTGCATGCATGCACACAAATGAATACATACAGAGACCAGATTCTGGTCATGTATCCACTACCGGTGCAGTAGCTTAGGCTGCATTCCTCATAAGCCTAAGTGCTGCAGAAATAAATTATTAATCCTGATGATAGTGGGGGAGAAGTGAAGCACAGAACTCACACAAGCTACTGGCCCTAAGTAAGGGCTTAAGTAAGATAAGCAGGGTTGAGACATGCTGCAGTCAGGACATGCTGCTTGGGCTGTCCCCTCTATCCTGTCACGAACCACCAAGGACCAGTAGGCTTTGGTGGGGCAGGACTAAGAGCAGTATAAATAACCTTAGTACAGTTGACTTTAAGCTAAATTAATTTGTGAATTTACTGCACACTGCATTTCCTCAGGTGAAAAACCCAGAGAGATAAAATAATTTTGCTTGACTAATCCTTGCCTATTAACCAAGATGCAGAGACTGGTCCTGCCTGGCAGTGCTGGCATGAGCAAGATGGTGGAGGCTCATCCCCAGTGTGCAATGCTCACAGAAGCTGTCCTCACACTTGCAGTGCTGACTCCTGCTCTGGTGCTGGGAGACCAACCTGCTAAATGTGAGAGAGCGCCAGCCTGTGAACAGCATCCCCAGGTTTCACACCACACCCAGGGCAAGGCTGGGGCTTCACAGCCAAAATCCAGTCTGGAGGAATGGCTAAGAGAGTGCACAGCTTGGTTGGATGGTCACAGGTCTTTTCAATTCCTGCTCTTGGCTGGCTGGTGGGTTTGGTCAGTTGATTTTAGGCAGGCATTAGTACAGACTCTAGCATCAAGGCTAAGCTGCAAGAAAGGATAACAGCTCAGCTCCCCATGGAACCGTGCACAGGCTTGTTCCCCTGCCAAGGTCCTGCTGCATGAGCCATTTTCGGCTGTTAAGTCCTCTGTCTTGTTTCAGTAAGGGATTATAGCAAATCTTCACACATTCCACAGGGACCTTACGAAACAGTTAGTCAGATCCTGGATGAAATTGCATGCAGAGACATCCTGCTGTTGCTAGGGTCAGAATGTCTCCCTTCTTTTATTATTATTTATAATTTTACAGCCCTGCCAAAGGTCTGCAAGTCTTGACCAGCTACCATTTCAATCTCCTCCAACCAGCTGTAGTCTGATACTCCTGCTACATTTGCTCTGCACATTCAGGCATTATTCTTTCTCACCTGGCAGTGAACCATGCAAATTAAGAAACTCTCCAAGCACACACACACAAAATTTCATGAAAACTGGAGCTGCCAGATTTCAACATCTGAAGCTTGCAAGGGAAGAGGCACAGTGATCACTCAGGCTTCCCTCTTCTCTGTGCCCTTTTCTGCTTAGTGAGGAAGGCAAGTGCTGTCATTTACTCTTCTGGCACTCACATCAACAGGATGGTGCTGGTGCAGTAAGAAGCATTAGTAAATCCTTTGTGACGAAATCTCCAGATCTGATCTTTTAGAGCTGCCTACAATGTATTTCAACACAAACATTTTAAACTAACAAGGAACAAACACTGAAAAACAATAGGGTCTCTGCTAGGGTTGAAATGCAGCAGAAGTATCATGATACTATATCTCTGGTATCACAGAAACTAAGCCTGGAAACTCCAAAAAGCTCTGTCTTCTTGTGACTCTGCACTTGCATGGCAGAGACGAAGTGTGAACCAGAATGGCATGGGCCAGTAAAGACAGTACTACATAGAATCACTGGGCAAAGCCCTGTATGGGGTGTGTCATCAGAAGTGGGGGAGACCTTTGCCACATTGTACATCTGAATTTCAGCTCCCAGTGAAGTCAAAGAGGTTGCTTACTGCCCTTATCCTTCTTAGACTCTGAAAGTGTGGAGAGATGCTCTTGTATGAAGCCACCTTCTCCTTTGAGATGAGAGTGACTGAAAAATTAGGTTTTGTGTGAATAGAGACACACCAAAGCAGAAGGACTGCATGTATCCTTGAGTCCATTCAGCTGTCTTTTAAACCCACACAGTATAAAAATATAGGTCTAGATCCAAAAAGGTGTACCTCCCGCGCAGGTTCCTAATTGCCATTCAATAAATGGGAAAAAAGTATTTAAATGCCTTTGCAGGTCAGCACCTTAGTGGTTAAATCCTGATCCCAAATAAGGATGTGCTAGAAGTCCTTTGACAGTCTGCTATAACAGGCTACTTTAAACAAACAAACAAACAAAACCCCAAACAAAACCCCCTATCTTATATGTCCTTTTAATAATAGTTTCATTATTCCCTTGCCAGTGTCCCTGTGGTAAACAACAAAGTTGGCGTTTCAGTAGTTTCCTGGTTTTAAGTACACATTAAACATGTCCACTTCTAGTTTAAAAAAATGGGTTTGTGCAGTACTTTTCATTTTCAGATCATTCTGGAATGGTTTTAGCAGGTCCTCTGCCAAAAACACTCAGCTTTCTTGTTGCTATGGTTAATAGGAGCTTACAGCTTTTACAGCTGTTTACTTTTTTTCATTCAAACTTTATATGAGTTGCGAGACCTAAGGTGGGATCCTCCACATAGCCTCAGTCCAAAATACTGAAAAACCCAAAAGGGTTTTCTATCACCTTCAAATGCCAAGCCTGAACCTCCTGAAGAGAAGTAAGGAGGAGCATGGCTTCACACTGCTCCACAGCCAGTTCTTCTGGATAGAGAATGTCTACCTAAAAGCTCACATAGTTACTAACACAACTGCAGTAGTGTCTCTTCCAGGGACTGAAGTGCCATGGTTCTCTGATAACAACAGCCCAACTAATTACAATCAGCCCATGCTGGGCACATGGAGCTGCAAAGGGAAGGAAGAAGGAACTGACGGAGTTTTGGTGGGCCCCACAGTCCCAACAAAATTAATAGGTGCCTATGGCAAAATTAAGGCCATGGTGGAGGTAGGAGCTGAACTGTTTTTCTCTTTGTGTTTCATCCTGTTTCATTTCCCTAATTCAGAGACATTATAGTGCCACCATTATTGATTGCTGATAATTTCTTAGCTACTGAAAGTAAATTTCCATTAGAACAAAAGATTATACTGTTTCTCTAGAAATGTTCTCCGTTTGCTATCATCTCACATTAAAATTCAGTATTTTAATGACTACTCTTCCAAAATTAAGAGCTAGGAGTAACTTTCAGCAATAAATTTGGTGATTTTTTTAATTAATTTTTTCAAAGATCAGATGCCTGTGGCTTCAGCTGGGAGTTTCTCTGAAAATTAGATGACAAAATCAAATTCAAGCATCTGAAATTATTCCTTTAATTTCACGTTCATCTAGCCTCCTAAAGAGAACTGACTTGAATGCCAGTATCTATTTTAAGTTGCTGAGACCTTCAGGTATTCAGAATCAGGGAAATCAGGCCATGAGAAATGAAGCTAATGTATAAATTTAGCTAATTGACTGTAAGTACTTCAAAACACTAAACTTTACCTCTTTATCCTGTTTTTATGCCAGGCTTCCTCATCTCACCTATACTAAACTGAGCTTCATACCCAGGGCCAGCTTTAGGATTGCATTCTAAGCAGGGTGTCAGTGATTGCTTTTGAGCTGTGCTGCTTGCTCAGGACTGCAATCTTGTACAGCATTCCCAAAAATTCACGGATTCCAGTGCCGCCTTCTATGCAAAATCTTTCCAGATCAGAAATATATGAATATGTCTTGCATATTGGATAAATATTCCTATACTGTTCAGGATTATCCTGTTTTACATCCCTCTGACAGCAAGCAAAAGGCAGCAACAGGGGTAGCCCATGCTCGGTGGCCAGCAGACTGCTGTCAGGCTGAATCAATCTCTTTGCTTTTCCATCTGCAGGGGCACTCATTTGGCCTTATCTCCTCTAGCCAGATGCTGATTTTCCCCAGCTTTGTAGGAAGCTGATAATCTCAGAGCATTTTACCTTCTGTCAAATTTAGTTGAAATTGGCCTGTGGACTCAAAAGTTATTAGGAGGAAACCAACATAAAATGCAAACACATTCACTTCATTTTTGGTGAATTCATTTCTGTAGGAAACACCACCAGCCAGGGAATGGACTCTGGGTGTTGTCTCCTGTATTTATTTTCACAATGGAAATGCCAACATCAGCAATGAAAATACCAACATCAGCCACAAGACACACTCACAAGGATGAGAGTCCCAGTAAACAACAGCAAAACAGGCGATGCTTCCTGCATTCGGTTGGCTACCACCACTAAACTTGAAGACACAAGAACAGGATGCATTTGTAATTTGGTGAGCAAAAAGCCATGAGCAGGCTAAAGAGCTGTGCTATGAGAATCAGTGAACACCCAGCCTACTCGTAGCTGTCTTGTTTTCACAGTTCCTCATCTCCCTTGGCTGCTTTTAGGATCCAGTTGTTCAACTCTTCCTCCTGTATTATGCAAAACATCTCCCTAAAGCCAAAGTGATTAATGCTGGGAGGAGAGATTACTCCTTTCATTCTAAAATATCAGCATGGCTGTCAGTGCTAAACAAGGCCAAGGAGAGGGCAAGGGGGACTTGTACTTTGTCATCCATGTTAGTCTTGATCCAGTCGTTGAAATGGAAAGCCACCAGCTGTGGTGAGAAATTTAAGGAGTACCGAAGACGAAACTGAGCACAGGAGAAAGGGTTGCCCTGAAAGGCTTCTTCTTTCCCTGTGTCAGCACTGAAATAGAGATGTGATAGTGGCAAACAAATTTATATTCTTTTCTGAACACACCGGGTGTATAGGCATTACTTTTCCAAAAGAGGGCAGAAAACTTGGAGTAAATAATGTCAGGTTTTATTTACTTCAGATTTGAATGTCCATCAATTATATAGTATTTGCAAGACAACCTTATGTAATTAATCTATCATAAAAGACTGTTTACTCTTTACCAGTAACACTAAACTCTCAATGACACGTACCCAAGCCATTGGAGATCCAGCCAGCTACAGGGTTTGGAAATCTTTATTTTTACATGTTGCAAACAGTCCTATTTAATTAGAAAAACATGCCCGAAATTTTAGCCAACTTGAAATCACCTTTTTTTGAAAAAAGTATAATATTCAAAAAGTGCTTGGAAAAACATCTAGCACTTTCAGTAAAAATAGGGTGAACTATTTGCATTGCCACAATACCAAGGGCTGCTAGCAGTGTGTGATAGGACCCTCACATATTCACTGGTGTATGACAAAAAACACAAACGTGTGAACAGAAAGATAGCCCTTGAGCCAAAGCACCCAAAACACAAATCAGAAGCCTCTGGCTGCCTATGGACAGGCAAACAGCACAGTACAGCAAACTGCCTGGACAACGGCAAGCATCATGCTGTAAAGTCTGCCAGAGGGATGTATCAGATTATATCAGATCTCAGATACTCAGATCTTCCAATCATACACGAGAATTACCCCTCTATGACATGGACCAAATTAGAGATAATGAAATCCCGCACTCAGTTGCCAGTATTATACACAAAGAAGTTTTGCATTTCTTTGAATAGCTTATACACAAAATGCAACTGCAGTGTTCATCCTATGACACTGTTCAGCTCTGCATCTGTATTTTGATTTGCACTCATCCTCTTTCTATGACACATCTAAATCGGTGTTTCATGCCATAAAAAATTACACCTTTCAATATTTACATGTATGTGGGTTTGTGATAGGAGGCACTTTTTTTCCTTCCTGCTCTGACTATCCCTTATTTAACTTGACCAGTGCAGCCATAATAGCTCCCCAACTGTCGCCTTGGCTTCTGAACTTCTGGGTTGGCTCCTAAGACAGCAGTCAAATTTCTGAATGTTAATTGCTCTTTTCCATTTTCCTTTTAACCTTTCTCCATTTAGACAGATAGAATAACAGAAGAACAGGCAGAAAACACATTTTCACATGGGAAAGTAATTCTGTACAGTTGTTAAGGTAGGCACTAATTTGCTTTTCTCAGCATCTAGGGTTTTTTTCCAATATTAAAGCAAATTAAATGCAAGTCGAAGGAAGCTGACCTTCCTCACACGAAGACATGAAACTGCAAGTGAAGTTAGACCTCCATTTATTTTTCATCTGAATGTATTTCATAAAGCTATGGAGATCATAATTGTTCATTTTAAAGTTAGTCTTTGCAGGTATCACTGCTCATAAAAAGAACCTCATTTCTCACCTACAACCAGGTGCATGTTACAAAGCCCAGTGTGCCACGTGCTGTTTAATACCTTAAAAATTACAAATAAGTTTAGCCCTCTCACTAAAGCAACTACAGGTTTATGTAATCTGAATTTTCTAAATGAAAGTAGTATTTTTATGCTTTTATCAATAATAAAGACATAAATCCTGCTTATATGGGCACTTCTGTTGACTTGAAGGGGGAATGCAAAGAAGTTAGGAACAGGTCCAAGAGATTAATGAATTAAGATGTGCAAGCAAATTTCTTGACACTATTTTATTAACACTGAAAAGACTTCTTTAACCAGAATAAAGAAGAGGCAAAGGTTTTAAGATTCCCAAAACTTAGAAGAAACTCTAGGTAGATCTATTTCTGACAATAGACACAGAAGTTCCTTTCACATTACAGAGTACATTTCTCTGCAAATCTCAGTACAGAGAATCCTTGCTCCAGTGAAAGCCTTAAGCATATGCTTAATTTCTGCACATATTAATGGTTTCACTTACCTTATTAGACTTGGATAAGGTAAACTGCAGTCTTAAAGATAAACATGTATTTATGTGCTTTCTGGACTTGGATTTTACATGACATTTCTATTTATCCCATACTTATGCTTCCACTTTCTTTTTTGCTATGTCTCTCTATAGCACAGGCATAACGGACAGAGTTATGGCTGACTTAACAGAAACCTTAACTCTTCATTTCATGACATCTGTGAATTTTAAAACACAGACTTTAATTAATATAAGGAGTTATTTTTTCCTCTGAATATACAACAGCTGGATGTTATATGGCACAATTTATTTACTCACTGAAAAAGATAACTTCTATATGTTCCTTGAGTTTTCTTTTCTTGCAAAAGCTGGTGTCATTTTGATAGCAATGGAAATAAACCACAATGCACCATGACCCAGCATCCCCTGTACGGGAACCAGGTACCACCAGAATGCCACCACTGCCCTCCCAGCTCACATCTCCAAATCGCAGTGGAAGGCACACAGGGACAGTCACTTGGGTTGTTTTTCCCCAATTAAAAGAGTATTTTCTTTCTGCTTTCAAGCAGGACATGAAATTATTAACATTCAGATTGTGCAGAGACCAGAATTCAAAGCCAATTAGAGAAGGATGATGTAAGGCTGCCAATTTACAATTGCCACAACATCTGCGACATTTATAAATAGTACCTCACAGAATTCCTGTGTCCTTAGGTAAATCCTTAGAATTCACTCTTGTAAAATGGATCACATATGTTCCCTGCTTCTGTGAGCTGACAAACATCTTTATATGAAGCAAGACAATTTAAAGTAGTTTCATATTTAAAACATTTGACAAGCAGGACTGTTCCTGACATTTTACTGCTGTAATTAAGAATCAGGAGAAGCTACCAAACTTACGGTTAACTAAAGGATCTGCCTAAGCACCAGAAAATATGTGACAACTCAGCACAGAGAGATCAAATCCTACAATATAGGGAACCAGGATTTAAGCAATGCATAAATGTATCAGTACCATCTCTATATTAAAACAGAATTGTTACCCTTACAATTGGTTTAGAGTAATAATATCTACAACATTAATAATAATCTTGGTTTTTATTAATGGTAGTAATAATGACAGATGGTTTCCTGATGGTATCAGATAGATTCACCAAATCAGGCAGTCACAACCTATCAGTGCCTTCCAACCACACAAGCTTTGGTCTCAAAATTTCACTGGAAGACTGTTAACTGAAATGACTGTTTCTACAAGCACAATTCGAAATAGCTTTGAAGCAGCAGAAAATTATGTTCAGCCTGTTCTTTCACCACTGCATGGGCGGAGGAATATTAAGGAAGCCATGCAAAAACTCAAGCTACCCAAGGTATTTGCTTGTAGAGCAGCTACAGCAGCTTACAAATGCACCTCCTCTCAGGGTTTTGTGTCCATTGTTCAACTGACAGATGGCAAACTGACCCCAGGAAAGTGCCCTGGGCCATATCCTTCCTAAATATAGGAAGTGAACTTAAAATTTAAGATAGTGGCAACTAATAACTGGGAGGAAAAAAATTCATAATATGTTACGATTGTTTCACAGACAGACATCAGTGGTGGTAATGCTATTTTAAAATCTTTGTCTAATTGCAGGCCACGAGCCCACAACTGTAACAATATAAGGATCATTAATCACACTGGGGCTATTTCTTTAATTATATGGACAGACACACAGTAAGATGCAAATGCAGGTCATGATGTTATCAAGCCCAGCTCCGGTTGTTAACATAGATATCCCTGATTTGTCCTGTGTTAATTGCTTTATGAGGAATTGATCATGTGCAGATTGCATGATGGGGCTAAACTGAGAGATTACTTTTTTATTCTTTGAAAATTATTTTTGTAATATTAAAAACCAAGTGAAAGTGAAAGTGACTATCAAACTCAGTTAAATTCCACTGTTTATTTCAGTGGGACGACTTTTACATGGAACAATGACCTTGCTTCTGACTTCAGTTGCACTAGCATAAACCCTTAAAGAACACCATATGAACCCAAGAGAACTATTAAAAATTCACACTAATACAAAGTGGAACTTGAACCTCTCCAATCATCTCCAAAAGTAATTGCATCTTTCTCCCTCTTTCCCAGTCCCTCTTCTTCAGTCTGTCTTGTCTGCAATTTCTACCTGAAATGTCTTTCTTGTCTTTCTCACGTATCTACCTTCACTTGGGATGAAAAAAATAGGTATGAGAAATCATACCATCTCATAATATGACATCTTGACAGGTTATTTCTTCCTGCCATACTTGGGTAAAAATCATGCTTGAGTAAAATGCCAGTCCCAAGTTGTCTTTCTGGATTCAATTTCAGATGAAACACCTATCATTCTGATGTTTTCACCAATATTTATTTCAAAGAGAAAAATCTCATCTGACTGCCTATGGACTTAACTGAGATGGTGCAATCAGAAGACAGAAGAATTTTCATAAATATCCTAAATTCATAAAAATCCCAAATGTAACCCATTCTTATTTGTGGGTCAATTTCCATGATTAAGACTTTGAGGACCTCCTCTACCAAAGTTGCTATTTTTCATTCATCAGGGAAACTGTCTCCAGTTACCTCTTTGTGATCTAAAACTCTCATATAATAGGAGGGCTTAGTGTCGTGGTTTAGGCCCAGTGCATAACTGAGCACCACAATGCCCCAAAAAAGCGCTAGTCAAAATAAGGACTGGGAGGGCTTCTCACCACTTAAAACAGGTCACAGGCAAAAGACAGACTCATCATAAGGAATAAAAAACAAAACAATTTTAAATTGTTACCAACATCAGAGTAGAACAATGGGAGATACAACCAGATCTTAAAATCAAAACACCTTCCCCCCAACCCTTTGCCTTGAGGCGCAGAGGGATGCGAGTGGGGTGTTGCAGTTGGTTTTCCCGACACATGCTTCTCAGGAGTGGAAAAAAGAAAATTCAGCCCAGTGTTTCTCTCTGCTTCCATGTGGCCCCCTTTCCATAGGGGAAAAAGTCCTCAAAAGTCCAATATCGGTCTGCCCACAGCTGCAGTTTCCCTCACACACAAAACTGCTTCAGCCCAAGTCCACAAAACTCCAATCTGGGTCTGCCCATGGTCACAGTTCCCTCACACACGAACTGCTCCAGCACACATTGCC
>NW_010156410.1:0-759 GCF_000695765.1 Mesitornis unicolor
CTTGTAGGCTATCGTGGCCTGAATGAAGTTACGCCACCACTGAGTGCTGCTGTGCCAGACATGATAGACTTGCAGTATGAATTGGAGTCAAAGGCAGCTAAGTGGTATGCCACAATTGACATTGCTAATGCTTTCTTCTCTATTCCCTTAGCAGTGGAGTGTAGGCCACAGTTTGCTTTCACCTGGAAGGGCATCCAGTACACCTGGAATCGACTGCCCCAGGGGTGGAAACACAGCCCTACCATTTGCCATGGACTGATCCAGACTGCATTGGAGAAGGGTGGAGCTCCAGACCATATGCAATTCATCGATGACTTCATTGTATGGGGTAACACAGCAGAAGTTGTTTTTGAGAAAGGTAAGAAGATCATTGAGATTCTTTTGAAAGCTGGTTTTGCTATAAAAAGCAGCAAGGTCAAGGGACCTGCACGAGATACCCAGTTCTTAGGAATTAAATGGCAAGATGGCTGTCGCCAAATTGCTGTGGACATAATTAACAAAATATCAGCTATGTCTCCACCAACTAACAAACAGGAAACACGAGCCTTCTTAGGTACTGTAGGCTTCTGGAAAATGCATATTCCAGGCTACAGTCAGATTGTAAAACCTCTCTATGAAGTGACTCATAAGAAAAAATCTGGCCCTGAACAACAACAGGCCTTTGAACAAATTAAAAGAGAGATTGTACATGCAGTTGCCCTTGGTCTAGTCCGAACAGGACCAGATAATAAAAACATGCTCTACACCGCAGCCGGGGAT
>NW_010156411.1:0-1278 GCF_000695765.1 Mesitornis unicolor
GAAAATCAAAAGCTAAAGCAACCCGCTAACTGTTTTTGCTGAGCCGTGTAAAAAATCTATACTGTCACCACCAAGCACAAAAATGAGACAGCTCCCTGCCCTGCTCCACAAGTCACGCTAGAGGCTACTCCTGCATAATCCTCACCTGCTGTAAAAATCAATGCACCTCTCATCGGCTTAGTATTAAATTACAACTGCTTTCTGCACTGCTCACTCTCAGGGACCAAGACTACAGATAAATCACATTGTTTCTATGGACAAACAATCTGAAACCCCTTTCAACCACTCTCCATTTCTGGGAAGGAAAAAAAAAAGAAAACAGAAAAAAGTAGACAGATCGTCTTTTCAGCCTTAAAAAATGCAAACAACTGAGTTGTAAACTTCGCTATGGGACACTTTTAATTCACCTCCTATATTGGCGATACGCAGTAAATTAATATTTTTGCAAATAAATAGTTACAGACTACCTAGAAATAGTTACAAATTAGCTGAGGCAATCACTGGGCAAAGGCAGATGCCTCTGAAGACGACAGAATGAAGGTGGGTCTCTCTGCACATCTCCGTATTGTGCCGCTCCCTGCCCTCTGCAACACCCAATTCGTGGTGTTGGCCAGAAGGCAGGTTCGTGTAAGACAGGTGCCACTTGCTACCGTGAGCAGTGCTGGTCACTGACCTCCTTTGAAGGCAACCACCTTGGCCACAGCGGTGCAGCCTCAATGACCTCCAGTCATTGGAGAAGCTGTGACTCAATCTGAATTTCCTCTGAGTGCTGTGGCCATTCGAAACCCAAAGCCTTGCTGCTGGGAGAGTTTGTATTCTAGTGTGAAGAGCTTTTTCTCAGGGTGGGAGAAGCGGAGATGAAACAACCTCACAGCTTTGCAGGACAGTGCTTGCTACTCTGTTTCCATTTTTCTGAATTAGAAATGGATTGGAGAAGGGCAGGAGAAACAATCGGGAACAAAGAAACATCCTCAGGAGTGAGAGTGAAAAGAATTAAGTTACTGAACCTGCAGATAAGGTCACAGAAACAAAGATTACAGAGTTGCCTGTGATTTTGCAAAGGGCAATGCAATGAAACTACAGCACGGTCTCAGTGGGACTCGCATCACGATTGTGGCACCTTCCAGAGCAGCCTTGCACCCTCCCAGGACTGGCAGGAACTCCAGATGTTCCTGCTTATGAAGTCCAGGATGGGGCTCTAAAGCAGTCCCAAAGACCTACCTGGAGATGCAAAGAAGGGGTAAGATCACTGGCAAGCTTAGCTCTCGTCTGTCCTTA
>NW_010156412.1:0-21892 GCF_000695765.1 Mesitornis unicolor
CAGGCGGCCGCTTCTTAACGATCGCCCTCGCCGCCCGGTGCGGGGAGGGAGGGGAGACGGCCGGGGGAGCCCCGCTTGCCTCGCCCAGCTCCTAGCCCGGTAGATAAAGGGCGTCGCAAGCTGATGTTGATGAGTTAAAAGATGTTAAGCTTGCGGCTGTCCCTGTCATCCTGCGAAACGCAGGGAAACCTGGTGCTCTGAAGTTACAGCTCCCCGAGAGGGTGAAGCTGGGCGAGGAGGGGTTCATGGAGGTCTCTGCCCGCTGTGGAGGAAAGGGAGCAACTCCACGTAGTACATCCCACCGGGTATTTTGAGAAATAGTGGTTGTGGAAGTGGGTGGTGAGTAATCCATGCTGTGCACAAGAAAAAAAAAAACCCAAAACAGTCAACAGAAAAGACCCATCAAAACTTTCCAGTCGCTTTAGCAAAGTGTGTGTGGGGGGTGTGAACTCTGCCTTGCAGAGTATTTAAAAGTTTGAGAATTTAATTGCGGTTGTTGCAGGGTCGTTATTCATCAGGAGGGTTTCTGCCTCCTACTTTAATACAATGAAAGACACAAATCAGAAGTGTATTAAATGTGTAACATAAACTACAGGGTATGTGGAGTATGACTAGGGAAATATTTTGGCTTTCCCTGGAGTTTCGGTAGTTCTCGGTTTTCTGTCTATCAAAGATTTATTGCGCTTTCATTTTTAGATGCTTAAAGAGCTGTCAGGGTGTAAAGGAGTATAAAATCCCGTGCGCGTTCCAGCTCCTGGGGGTCTCTGTCTGCCAGGTCAGGACAAATAAATCCTCCTTTAAATCCCCCTCTGCCCTATGTTTTTCGAGGTATCTTACTGAGTATACGGCTTGAGCTGTGTTGTCTCCAGGCCTTTTTTAAAACTGTGGCTCCCAGATAATGCGATAAAGGGTCAAGAAGTGATTCCAGTGTTAAACTTTTGTTAATCTTAGCGTGGCGAGAGGAGTGGCGTGTTTTGGGAACTGACCCCAGACTTTGTGGTTCACGGTAGCTGGCTTGGGTTTACGCGATGCTTTTATAAACAAAACTGACTCCAATGGAGTTCAAAGAGGCAAGAGCTAGGGAATAAAGTTGTTTTTTCTGATGTATGTGAAGGTGGTGGGGTAGTGGTGAAGGAGAGAGCTAAAAGGCGTGATTTTACAATGAAAATCGACAGTTTATTGATCTTAGGAGCTTTGAAACCTGAAGTGTCTCCTCTTGTCTGTCGCAGAGCCTGCGGGCTCTGGTCCGTGTAGCTGTGCAGTGGTGCTGTTGGTCTGCACAGAGGCCTCTCCTTCTCTTTTTTCCTGCAGCTTTGCAGGTGGAGCTTTAGTACGAGTGTATTTGTGTCCGCTTGTCATCCCGGGCTTCTTTATCGATCCCTTTTGGAAACCTGCTTCTTCACAACCAGTAAAGGGAAATGATGATTGTTTTAGTTTATTTTTTTTTTAAAGTACTGTTGCTATCTCAGGGATCCGAAGGGTCAATGTCAAAGCGACTCGTTTATTCTCAATTTCACTTTGCTCTCAGGATATGGAGCAGAACTTGCAAGCTGGGACTGCGGGATGGTAGCACTGAATTCTATGAAGAGTTTTTCAGGTTATTTTTTGGGAGCTGTGGGGGCTTGGCAGTTTACATAAGGAAAAAGTAGTGACTTCATAAATTCATACTTTGAAGACTTCAAGATATTTTATTTTCCCTGGACTGTATGAAGGAAAAGAGGTGTGTGGGTGCATCCCCTCTGTCAGACAGAAGGAAAAGGGGCTGTTAAATCTCTGCTTGGAGTTGTAGCTGTCCCATGCTGGTTTTTGAAAGTCCTGCGGCTCAGTTGTTAGGTGCTGGAATAGGTGAGTGCTCCTTGGGAAGATGCAGCTCGTACAAAGCAGTTACATCGCAGTTGGGTGCAGTGGGTGTTCATAAGCAGGAGCACGTCCCCAGAAAACATCCTCTTAAATTCTTTATTTTGTTGTGCAAGTTGAAAGGAGATGTAACTAAGTGAGGGTTTGTTTATTAAGACTCTGGTATTTGAGGAATGAGTGGTGAATTCCTTTTGTTATTTTAGTTTTCTTAGGTAAAATCTCTTCACATTTCTCCTCTGATTAATTAGCAAACGGCATTGATTTCTGATTTAGTGACCTTTAAAAGCTCAAATCCAATGTAACAGTTGCGCAGTAACTCGCTTGCCTCGCCAGATAAAGTTTGTCAGGAAAACTTAGTCCAGTTTCTATAACTTTCTTGCCTTCCTGAGTAAAGAACCGTGGGGTGACATGTGGGTAATGTACACACACGTGAATTGGAGAATGTGATACGATGGGTGGGATTGCCAAACGCACAAAGTAAGATTAAAGCTCTTGCTTCCTCAGACAGTGGTCGTTCTTACTTGCCATGACTTTCCAGAGATGTAAATAATGAGATGGTGTTTCCTGTAATGTGTTTTCTTACCACGACCAAGGGTATTTCAGTCTCTCGCCCCATTGGAGAATGTTTGTCCTATTGCAAAAAAAGAAATAGTTGGATAAAATCAAACGTACTTTGCAGATGCCAGACTGCAGGGTGGCTGAATTCTTTGGTGCTCTCGAAGGTTTGGTGAAATTGAACCCGGTGTGTTTTAATTTCTGCTAATGAAACGAGGTAACTGAAAAGTCTGTTCTTGTGTGGCTTCCCTCCCCAAGTCTATAGGCTGAGGCATATGTGAATTTTCCTGATCTTAATTACTATTCCTGCATAATTGCATACAGACTCTTAATTTATCTCAAGGTAAGCTATTTAAAGCTCTTTCTAATTGGAAGGAGTATACTTGAGTGATTAAATCTTTCCTTCAATATTTCTTACATCTCTTTAAATTGGTTATTAGATTGTTGTGATCTTTGCCTTCCACTCCAGTCTTTTGGAAATCATTACGCAGTTTGCAATAATCAATTCAATTATCCATGGATCAAAGAATGAAAAAGAAAAGCTTATGTTCCAGTATTGTCATTCTTGATACTGTCCTAAGAAGCTGGTTTGGAAAGCACATGCTGGGAGGTTTTCTCCTTTGTTCTCTCTCCTTTTAAGAAAGTGCCTTTGGGGATTGAAGAGATCCCTGGTGTGTTTCTTGTTAGACACAATTTATACTTAAAAAAAAAAAAGTGAGCCAAGAGTTTGAATGAAAATTCATAATAGCGTTTCCACACAATGGTGGTGCAAACAACCCATTTAGAAACGCTCGGTTGGGAAATACCCCTGCCTGAAATACAGGCGAGCGGCTTTTTGAGGAGGGGGACTAACACGGCTTCCAGGTCCCCGAAATACAGGCGAGCGGCCCTCCTTTGAGGAGGGGGACTAACACGGCTTCCAGGTGGTGGTGGTAATTGTGACAAACGGGTCTCTGGTATGGAAACGCGGCCGTGTTAGATGGCGTTGTCAATGCTAATAAGCATTAGCTACCTATGTCAGTGTTCAATTAGAATTTGACTCTTCTGTATTATGAGCTATTTTTGCTTAATCCTTTTACAAGTTTCTGGGGTTGCATATTTCTGTGATTAAAGTCAATATAATCCACTTTTCATTGTTATCTGAGTCCACGGATTACGTTATTTTCATGCCTGTAATTTGGCGTATGCCGGTATAGTTGTATTTTTAACTGTATTTTGGTCTGGGTGTCTTTTTTTTTTTTGAGCTTTTGGTCTTCATCGCTGGAATTGCAGATATCGGGTGAATAAAATTGACAGCTGTGAATCACTGCTTAACCATCAAAGCCCCAGTCCATAACACTTCTTTATTGCCAATAAGAACCAGAGTGCATGCTGTCTCCATGTCAATACGGTGGCAGCACCCTCATCGTATAAACCCCTCACGAGCGTTGGGGCCATCCTGGGAGTCTTTGTAGGCCTGTGCAAGGGAAATCCTTATTCCTTGCCACTTGGGAGAAGGCATAAGAACCAGTCACTCACAGTAGTTATTTTTAATGAATTTACAGTTGATGTCTCTTTTGGTTATAAAGGTATTTAGAAATTACAGTTAAAAGGCTTAGAAGTGGGTAAAAGATGCATATTTTTTAGCTTTATTCTGTGAGAATAGAAGTGTTACCATAGGGAGGGGACTGAGGACTGCGTAGCCGTTGATAAGGATGTTTACAGATCAGACACACCAGACAAATATTTAAAAGCATCCCATGGAGCTGGGTGTAAACAGTTAAGATATCTTCAGCTACTGCCGTTATTTATAGGGAGGTAGATGACTGGTATGGTTTATACCCTGACCTGCATTCATACCGAGCACAAAGATAAGTGCAGACTTGTCACTAATGTGTTTGGCACAGTGGATTTGCGTTCCCGTAATCTGTTCTCCTAGAAGTCAACATCTGATTGTTTTTCCTCTTTAGTGCCATTATACTGAAAAGCAAACCAGAACTTCCCAACACTTGAGACTCGAGTGCTCCTCGATTGTGCTGAGGTACCCCAGCCCTCTCGCATCCTCCGAGTGCTGAGCTCTGCCTTTCTCTGAGGCGTCTCTTGGCGTCCTTGGGGATTGCAGAGATGCCCATGAGTGAGTTCGGGGCTGAACCCCACGGTGGATCAGCTGCTGAACTCCATCCACGTGTGGTTCACTGCTCTTTGCTGAACCTATTGAATTTGCAGTAACAGTACCTGTCTTGCTGTGAATCAGCATTTTGGAAGGGTTACTTTGTGGGGCCTTGGGATCACCCAGTGTCCCAAAGGACTGGATCTGTTGCAGCTTTTATCTCATGTGATGATGTTGGTGTTTGGCCCATGGCTCTGCAAGGAAGGAATTCTACCTACAAACATTAAGTTGTCTCAGAAATGTCTGATAACTTTTTCCTGCTGTGCTTCTGCTTTAGAAACCTTTGCTTTGATGGGAGATGTTACAGGTGCCCTTCTAGTGGAGGACTCTGCTTTATGGCCCTCCATAAAAAGCAGTCAAAGCCTTCTGAAGGCCAGGATTTTGGTGAAGAATGCAGTTGTGGTTTTTACATTAAAATGTTGTTGCTATTTACCTTGTGTGCCTTCTGCAGCTTGTGCTGTGCCTTGTAAGTAGGAACTTCACCTCTGGTTAACACACAGATGTGCGTGCAAGAGACACAGAGAAACGTTTGTGTGGAGAAAAGGGGAAATGCAGCGTTCGGGTGACTGCTGGGACACGTCTTTGGGCAGCTGAATTTCAGAACCCTCTTGATCAGGCACAGGTATTGATTGTCTCGTTGCTGTGTCACTGTTCCAGCTCTGTGTAAACCAATAAATGCCAGAAGTGTTGGTCTGGGCTCTTTGAAATGAAGACTATTGGATTTTATGATGCAAAAATTGCATGTAGTACCTTCAGTGGTAGTCTGCTCATGAAAATAGATGCCTTTCTTAAAAGTGGATTTTTTTTTTTGCTAGTTAAAGGTGGAGGAGTGAGGAGAAGAAAGGAGCTCCAGTAGCTTACAGAAGGGTGCATATTTCTGTAATTTTACTCAACGCTATCAAAGCTATTTTGAACAACTAATCACTGCCATAAAACGTGGCTATTTCAAAGTAAATGAATAGAAGCTTTGGAGCTACAACAAGAAGTATGAGATGTTAAACCTTTGAAGATACATGGAGCTGAGGATGGGGACGGGAGATGTTAGCTTATCTGTCCTTCTTCTGATCTTCCAAGTTTTCAATAGCAGCCAGAAGAAATTAAACCAGGTAACATGATATTATTGTTCTCCATGTGGTACAGATCTGTCTGTTGTCATTTCTTTTCTCAGCCTCTTGCTGAGGCTCCCCTGTCTGTTGCAGCTGTATTGATCCAGGAGTTTGTCAGCAATTTGCTTAATCTCATTCTCCTGTTGGGATTAGGGATGGCTACAGACGTACTGTCATTATATTCTGTCTCTTCGCATCTACTGGAGGGATTCCAGAGTGCTCTGTGAGGAAGCATTGTATTTCAAGACTGGGGGAGAGCAGGAGTTGGCAGAAGAATGGGTGTTACAGGTTTTGTCTAGAATATGTGAAACACAGGAGTGAAAAGCTGGTATACAATTAGACCAGGGGTCAACCTGAGCTTGACCTTTGTGTCCATAGGAGATGATATACAAGGGATTTATGTAGGATGTGGCGTGATAACTAATGGAGAAGGAAAAGGAGCCTTTTAAAGCTGTTGCTTGGTGAGGATGGAGCAGAGTCTGTGGGTATGCTGAAGTTTAGTTAGCGTGGAGGGCAGAAAGGTAAGTGTTACTCACTTTCCTTGTTCTGTTTAGGAAATGGAAATGAGCTTTCTGGATACATGCTAATAAAGGTGTGTGTGTGTCTGCCTCCTCTGTGCTTCTGCCAGGCCTGCCTGGGCTGGAGGTAACGCTGCAATTGCCAGCTTCCATCCCAGAAATACGACTAACAGCTGGAGAGAGTGAGGAAGGGAGGGAGAGTTTCAATCTCTACCCTGCTTTGGGCCTGATACGCAGCACACAGCTTTTCCAGAATAATAAGCTGTGAAGCATCCCTTTAGCTCCGTAGATGTTTTCTTCCTTATTCCTCCCATGTTTATAGTGTTTTTCCTCAGTTTCCAGCCCAGATACAGTGTGTCATGCTAAACTCTTCAAGTGTAGGACTCTCTCGTTAGCTTTTCTTGGTGTTATTTTCAGTTTGACACTTGATCCTGGCCATAGATTATTTGATAGTTTTAGTGGAGAGGGACCTTGGGGAATCTCCTGTACAACCTCCTGCTCAAAGCAGGATCAGCTGCGAGGTCAGAACAGGTTACTCGGGACTTTATCCAGGCTGGTCTTTAAAACCTCAGAGGATGGAGACTGCACAGCCTCTGTGGGCAGCATCTTCCACTGCATAACTGTTCTCATGGTGAAAACAGTGCTGTTTTGTTTTTAATCCAGCCTGAACGTCTTATTTCAGCTTGTGCCTGCTGTCTCACATCCTTCTGCTGTGTGTGAAGATCACGGCTCTGTTTTCTTGATGATCCCCTTTACGTGTTGGGAGGTTGCCGTTAGGTTCCTCCAAAGCCTGAATGAGCCCAGTTCCCCCAGCCTCTTGCCAGATCATCTGTACCTTGCATCTTTGACAATCAGATACCAGCAGCTTGTTCTGGGATGGGATTTGGGCAGGTTCATTGTCCCTAAAGTGGGACAATCAATTGAGAATCATTCAGAGCCGAAACTTCTTGCTTTGCCTTCATTTGCAGTCTTCTGCAAGGTGTTCCTCCTGCCCTCTCTGTAGAGCAAGGTCTGGACTTAATAAGGCTGCTCTTTTCAGCTTTTCAACTGAAAACATGGTTGGTTAGCATGCAAAATAGAATATGGGATGGAAATAGCGGTGAACTTAGTTTTGCTTGGCAATTTAGCATAGGTGCAGCTCGCTATTATTTATTTTTTTAAAAAAAGCAGAAGCCAAATACAATAGGGATAATGTGTTTGGTTCAGGTAAAATCTGTCATCTCAGCTGGCATCAAAAGTTGTGTGGATGAGAATGTTTTCTGATACAGTCGTTCCTCGTATTGTTTCTTGAGACTCCCTTGACAAAATGATCTCACTTTTGTGCAGATGTTGGCTCTTGTTTCCCTGGTGCAAAATAAGAATCTTTGAAACAGTCCACGTAGTTGAGTAGATTTTCAGGCTATTGAAAAATCTGTTAGAGACAGCTCTGCTCAGGCTATCTATGGAGTTGTCAGTGCACCTATAAATATATTGCACCAAAATGGAAAATGTAGAAACTTCAGCAGCGGTACAGAAACAAAGCTGTTCTTTTTCGTAGGTTCTGTGTTGATTTAGCAGGATCTCATCAGCGAATCTGCTGAGGCCACTTGATGGCAGGGCTTCAAATTTTTTTAATCGAGTATCAGAACCGGTGTCGGTTTGAATTACAAGTATTTTAGATAATATTTTTCGAGAGGGTGTGCACCCGGGTTTTCGTTGGGTGAACAATTCAGCTCTTTCAGTTGCAAAGTAACATTTTTATTAGACCTCTCGGCAATATTGCTGGGGTTTCTGAGGAAATGGCTAAAAATAAACATGCGTTGTTAACTGAATCTTAAGAATGTCAAAGTAGCTGTGCTGGTTCAGACCAAGGGCCCATCTGGCCCAGTATCTGTGTCCTGCAGCTTCCAGAAGTGAGTGCACAGGGAAAAGTGAGAACAGGACAAAGTATGAGAAATAACCTCCCTGTGATCTTCTCTGGGTCCCCAGCTATTTTCAGCTCGGCCCTCTGCACCCGATGGGGGCTACTGGCTGGACAAGCCAGAATAAATCGATTTATTTGCCAACTGCTTGTCCAAATTCCTCGTGAACCTATATACACGTCTTTTGGTCACGATATTTTGCTAGGGATTCCTGTTGTTCTGCTGTTTGCTGCATGGAGACCTTTGCATTGATGAGACTGCCAAAACCACCCACACTTTGAGACCTGGGTGAGCCAGGGGTTCGTATATTGGGTTGGCCAAAAAGTAATTGCGTTTTTTCTTTAATAGATGGACATACACGTTTTGAAATGTAACTAACTTCATTTTAAACTACAAATTCATTAAGTAAGTTGGCAGCCGATAGTTCAAACTCGTGTTAGAAAAAGAAAGTGCACAATTTCATTAACAAGTGTTTATTTGGCATTGATTTAACCATTTAAAACAAGGTGGATGTGTTAGGAAGCTCAATATTTGGGTACCACATGAGCTCCAAGAAATAAATCCCATTAAGTGCGTTAAATCTCATGAAGTGTGTTTGCAGATTGACTTCTGCAATTCTTGAAATGTGAAGGAAACGGTCCATTTTTGAAACATGATAACAGGTGATGAAAAATGGATCATCTACAACAACGACAGGTGAAAAAGATCATGGAGCGAGTGTGATGAACCAGCTCAAAGCACTTCGAGTCAGGTATTCACCAAAGGAAGGTGATGCTGTCAGTCTGGTGGGATTTCCAAGGTGGTGTGTGTTTTGCATTGCGTCCAAGGAACCAAACCATTAATTCGGATGTGTGCAATTGTCAACTGGATGAATGAAATGATGCCATCAGACAGAAACATCCCGAAGGTGGTGTGTTTCTCCATGATAGCGCTAAACCCTGTACAGGTTTGGGCAGTGGTCAGAAATTGGTGCAGCTTGGATGGGATGCGTTACCATACCCAGCAGATTTGCCAGACCTGGCACCATCACACTGACATTTGTTTTGTTCTTTACAAAACGCCTTGGATGGTAAAACCTTCACTGCTGATGAGGCTGTCAAGCTGTTCTTGGAACTCTTTCTTGCTGGAAAAGATACAAACTTTGTTGAGTGTGGAATTATCGAGTTGCCTGAAAAATGGCAAAAGGTAGCTGAAAAAAATGGACAATATATTGTTTAATACAGGTTTTGTTTCCCATGAAAAATTTGCTTTCCATTTACCCAGAGAAATGCAATTACTTTTTGGCCAACCCAATAGCATATGATGATTTCCTGTTTGCTGTCTGTTCCTTTTTTAATGATTTCTAACAGTGATTTGTGTGTTTGGCTGCTTCTGAGCTGATGTTTTCATAGGTCTGTTCATCTTGGGCCCAGGAGCTTGCCCTGGTGCGGTAAAGCCCATCACTTTGTATGTAAAGCCAAGTTGGTCTGATCTGCTTTTCTCCATAAACATCACTTTATGTACATTAAAATGCTCTGTCGTTGAGGTCTTTCAGTGATTTTTCAGTTTGCCTTCATCCTCACAACCATGTCACATCACCAGCAACTCTGTCACCCCGCTGATCGCTTCGTTTTCTGGGTCGTTAACGAACAGGTTAAGCTGCGTGTGCCAACATAGGCCCCTGCAGAACTCCACGCATGACCTTCCTTATTGTTTGCTCTTGGAACAACTCAGCCACGCGGGCAGCAGAACAACTTTGAGCAGCAAGCTGAGGATCTAGGGCCTGTTTGCTTTATTTATTTATTGTAAAAGTTATTATTTTAGATTTAAATTTAAAATTATTATATTATAATACTGGGAGAATTCCCAGCTTGAATGTGCAGCCTGGATTTTCGTAGTTTCCTTTGACCTGTGCTATGCTGTTGTTTTTAAACATACGTAGGGCTCGGAGGTGGTGCCAAGCTGTGTTAAGGGGAAGCAGAGATGTGTTCAGACTTGTTACTTATGTTCAGTTAACTAGAAAAGTTTGGTTTTGTTTTGTTTTGATTTTTAAAATGCCTTTCTTTTTTGGAGTACATTCACATCACATAGCTTAGGAAAGAGCTTCAGCTAAATATTACTTGATTAACTGCATCGAGTCCTTCGTTCCTCGGGCCTGTGCATAGCTGATGTCTCTATTTTAATTTTTTCCCCAATATGGGACTGTCACTTGGATTTGACAGAAAATGCTTCATTTTGTTATGGGATCCTACATAATATATTTCCCCCCTCCCTGTGCCTTTGGCCTTTTAATGTCAAAAGGGACAGGCAGAGTATAAACTCATGAACATGCGAGAGTCATTCAAATGACATTAATGAGCTGCAAAAGGCTTGTATATATGCAAATTCCTATTCAGAGAGGGATTTGGATGAGTGCGGTTAATGAGGTGGGGCAGTGGTTTGGTCAGTGGAGATGAAAAGGAGCAGTGACTGGAGCCACATCCTCCCCTTGCCCTGCAAGTGGGGTGGGAGTTCGAGGGAGGTGGGAATAGTAAGGGGGTACTGCAGAAACCCCGTGCATTTTGTGGTTTCATTTGGTCAGGATTGCCATGGAAGTTTTAACTTTGCTATCAAAGTTTTCTTAGGCAGCTCCTTCAATTCTGGTTGTTCTCGTGGCTGAAGCCAAGTGAAATGCGGTATCGTTTTTGGAGTTCACTTGTAATAGTTTTCATGTATTTTAAATCATAGGTGTGGCTGAAACTTGGCTTCTAAAACCCTTCATTCCATCGAGCGGTTTGTTTCCATGCAGGGCAGGGGTTATTGTGCGAGTAGATTAATTGGATACAGCCTTACTTTGGTCATAAGAAAAGTACAGTGCTGGAAGGATGAGGTGGCGGGGAGGGGGACAGTGTCGAATGGATGGCACTGAGAAATGAAATAGCCCTCTTCCTGCTAAAACCTAAGTATCGCTCCTTAACGCGTGCCAATGTGGCTGGGAAAGAAATGTTTCTATAGGCCCCGTCTGCGCTATACGTGAGCCAGGAAAATATTGCATCGAGAATGTATTCTTAGCTTTCTAACGCACTGCTGAATGTTTTGTCCTGGGAGTAATCATTGCGAGCTGATGCGTTCTTAAGCGCCGCGTGCCTGTCTGCCACCCCATAGGTAACACGGTGCGGTTAACACATGTGGAAGTGCAGTTTTGTGGTGTGCACAGCGCTAGAAGTTGGAAGGACTGAGCATCCCACATTTTGAGGGGTGAATTAGGATTTTGGGGTTAGGATCAGCTTTGTGAGTAGTCTAGGCCTTGCTTAAGATGCATCTTCCCAGCCTGTCTCTGGCTGCATGTTGTCATTTGAAACTGTTCTCTTTCTCCTCTTTTGAATGCTGAAGAAAAGCAGGAAGGTCTGCTTCCTCTCCTATTATTCCATCATCTTTTTGCATTTTTACATAGCGGGAAGAAACCAGTCGTGGTGGGCGATACGAAACGCTGAGCTTCCTGCTTTCTCTCTTTGTCCCCGTGTCTCTTTTAGCCGTCGTCCCCAGGATACGCATTCAGGGTTTGGCACCGCTGGTGCTTGGACTGAAACCAGTGTGATTCCTGACAGCCTTACTGGTGCTTTAGTGGTGTGAGGAGCAGCCAAATAAGTCATCCATGTCTCATTAACTTGACTGACCCAGGATCCTGAATCTGTCTCGGTGGGAACTGGGTTGCATACTGACAGAGTAACATTTTTGGAATGAGAGATGAACTTCTGACTGCCGGTGTTTTCACCTGTGACACGAGACCTTTATTTTTCACCCACCTACTGATTTCTTTTCTATAAGAACAAATGTATCTTGGCACTTTAAAATTGATCTGTCTCAATATGCGATGTAAATACTAATTCTGTGTCATATTGTTGCACGTGATAAATAATTACATTTTTAAATGCATTTGTACAGTTAGGATTAAATTAGGATTTAATGTCCCTTTAACTGCTTTGTAAATAGCCAGACCTGTAATTTATGTCTCCTCTTGTGCCACGACAGACAGTGGCTCTTCAGAGCTTGAAAAACTGACTTTTCTGGAATTACTGGGTGGCCACATGCAGTTCGTGCATAGTTTTCTTGCGTGCACTTTGCTGTCGGGTGGCTGCTCTCTGTTCTAGGTACCTTGAGAGAGAAAAGGATCGATCAGAGCGATTTTCCTCGGTGGTGTTCTGATCTGGTCGTGTGGCCCTGCGTGTTCCTACGATGGTCACGGGCTCATGTTCCACTGAAACCATTCCCACATTGATGCCCTCTGCTCCTGCCCACCTCTGCTCATGTTTCTGAGGTCTGCAGTATTTATTTTGAAATTATTTGCCTTTTTGGAAATCAGTAGAGGAAAGGCAAGAGGATTGGTGTCTCCCTGTGAAAGAGGACGACGAGCGGAGAAAATGCTTCTCTTGGCTGCACTGTATGAAGACTTAGAAATACTGCACTAAGGGAAGGACTTTGAAGAGCTTCACTAGAACATGCTTGAAATCAATATTTCATCAAAGTAGCGGCCAATTTATGATAATCTTTGCCGTAAGAACATTGATGTATGAAACCTGGGGCTTCCTTGGTTTCGTGCTGCGTTAGGCGGTGTCTGCAGAACTGGTGAGAGGATCCTTGGTTTGTGTAGTGCACCTTACCTGATGCTCTGAGGAACAGCGATGGAAAGGGAACATTTCTTAGTGCTGCTCAAGCTTTTAATTCGTCCTGATGACTTACTGCTGTATGAATACTTTAAAAGTGTGTAGTTTGGTTTCCTTATGTAATTTCTATAGATGAATTTGAAGCCCTTATCAAATAAATTACATGCAGAATTACTAGCTTTTTTTTTAAAATAAAGAAGTACAGATGCCAGTACGATTGCTTGATGGAATATTTGTTTTCAGCTTATTGACACAGCGGGGACTTCTGGCTCCGTTGCTTATTTCTACAATAACAATTAAGGCTAACTGTTAGTAGTGATAAATTATTGTTCTCCTCGGACCAGTGTTAGAAGGACATAGGGTATTTGACCAGTGTATTTCATAGGTATTTGTTGTCAGCAGATTTATTTCATTTGCGTTCTGTTTCTTCCTTTGGTAAGGGAAATCTTTTAATGATAACTTATAGAGTATTTCCCATACCTGCTATTTTATCTGGTCTCTTCATTTTCCTGTTCTTCTCCCTTCCTTCCGCCCTTCCTTCCTCCCCAGTTTGCGTTCGAGATGTTATTAACTGTTGCTGTGGTCTGTTCTGTATTCCAGTGGTCACAGATAAGAGCACTGGCAAACATTTTCAGGTGTTTTGTGGGACCGTGGATGGCCAAGGGGATGTTGGTACCTGGCACCCAGTGAGCTGGCCCGTGGCACCCAGCGTGGCCCCGAGTTACGGCTGTTGCTGTCCTCACCTCTGTGGTTGGATCCTGCTTGTGCCATGGAGCTCAGCCTCTCAGAATCGCTCCTTTTGGGTATAGTTCACAAAGCTTGGTAATGCATTTCTCAGAAAAAAATTCTGTGAGAGTTCCCCAAAGCCTAAAAGATTTTATCACGTGCCATTTTGGCTTTAATTTTTTTTTATCTAAGGTGAGAACTGTGAGGAGATAACTGCAGTTTTCTCATTTTCCCTCTCTTGGGGTATTAAACAGAGCAGTTGGTTACTTGTAAGGGAAATGAGATTCAATTACGTGCTGGCTTCAGCCTGCTGTGCAGTACTTTGCAAGTCGTATCCAAATTTAATACGATTGTTAATTAAAACTTTTTGGGATGCCAGAATAATGGTTAGTGAGGATACGGTCAGGGTTCCTAGAAACTGGGACAAATGGGAAGGGAGAAGAGAAGTCAGTGGGTTATCTAGAAGCGTTTTGTGTGTATTTTACTGTATAATTCCATGTCCTGGAGCGTTGCCTCCTTTGAAGCTAATTAAATAGCCAAAGTTTGATAGTTTATAGTGGACAAGTAACTCTTCAGTACTGGGTGTTAACTGATGGCATATGGGGAATAGATCACGTTGTAGTTCTGTAAGGCACAAATAAAGATCTTTATTTTTTTTAATTTTGAAGGAAAATACGCATCTATCACGGCAATAATTTGTTTTAATCAAGGGATGCTTAAGTTGACCAGACACACGCAAAGAAATAATGTCTGTTGATGCAGGAGGGATTTAAATAACTCTTGTAAGCGGGCATGGAACACTGAAATGTCAGAATGTCGGTCTTGAAACGGTTGCATGTCCTGCTGCTAAGAGGCTCTGTAAGCTGCTTGTGGCAGCCGCCTCTTTATCCATGTTGCAACGCGAGTACATTCATGGCATTCCAGGTACATTCTTCTCCAGCTTTCCTTCAAAATTGGCTTCCAAAAGCTCCGTGTGTGCTTCGTGCAGGTATTTGAGATATTTAGAAAGCAAGAGAGCTTCGTGCTGTGGTGTTCTGCAGAAAAAAGAGTGGCTGAAAGGATCGTCCTTTAGTGGATTCCCTACCTGTGAATACCGAATCGGGCAGAGTGTTTGTGTAACCTTTGCTTTTATTTCCATGGCATTTTTTCAAATGCTTGTTCTCTTGTTTAAAATCACTGCGGGAGGGGAAATAAGTGGGTGTTTGTGAGCTCCTGCGTGGCTTCCAGAAGCTGGGACTTCTTGGTCCTGATTTTTATTATTTTCTTGTTTTTTTTTTTATACAAAGAGACAACCTTTCAGACAATTGTTGAATGCTGTATAAGTTGTTGTGTTTTGTTTATCCCGATGTAGACCTTTTGTGTTATTTGTCAGGGAGATGATAATAGGACATCCTGTGTTAGCAAGCTCTTTGGCCAGCTGTGGCTGAAGCTCATTGCATGGGAATTAGCTCTTCTGTCAGCCAGTTGAAAGGCTTAGTTGAGGATAAGAACGCTCTTAATAAAAAGTAAATTTGTCTGGCAATGACCCTCTCCCAAATAGCTGAAAATAATTGTCTGCATTATTAGCCTTAGGTGTAAGCTGTTTGTCTTTGGAGAGGGACATTGTTTTGTATCCGGAGATTGCCCCAACTGGTATTTCTGCAATTACTTGTCATGAAAATCATCCTAGCGCGTAGCTCTGTAAAAATAATTCGCATCTGTAAAGATAAATACACTGGGGACAATTAAGTTTGAGTGTGGCTGAAAAAAAAACCAACCCTGAGTCTCCAAGAAATGAAATGAAGATTACTACGGTGTCAGCAACCTTATTTAATACCAAAAGTAATAACATAGTTCACCTAGTGAATAAAATCTCTTGAGAGCGGTAAAACTTTTGTTACGGATTTAGATCAAATGTGACTGACTTTAAATCACGTACAATTTAGACATGACTAAAGCCTTGGCAGACTTTCTGCAGCAAATCCAGCTCTCTCAGTTTGAGGAAGGCACTGCCCCAGCTTCCCAGCCCCGCTGCTCTGCTGTGGCAGTTGATGTGCAGCCAGGGAGGCAGGGCAGCACATGATGTGATTTGCAAGCCATCATATTAAAAAAAAACACAAAAAAATAGTAAAAAATCCCCCAGATTTAAGTGTTCAAGCACTTTGAGGACATGGCATGGGCTCGCAGTCTGTGCTGCAGAGTCTCTTTTCCAGAGGAAAAAAAACCTCCAGGGAAGGGGCTGGAGTGGAGGCCTAGGGGGGCAGTCGCCTCCGCTAATTCGCCAGGGTATGTGTGTCAGAGCTTTTAGGAGATATTTCACTTATATGATAGCATAGCAAAATACCACAGGCATCTGCGAAAAACATAAGACAACTTTTAACACCCAGGGATTATATTAAAAATTCCAACCCCTGCCTGTCTGTTATTACTAGCAGCCAGTTCGGTGGGGCTGGAGCTGTCTCACTGTTTTCTTTTGCAATATCCCCTCAGTCTTCAGTGAACGTTGTTACTTTTATCGCTGTGGGTTTTCTTGTCTCCAGGAAGGGAAAGACATCTCCAAGAACTCGGTAGCGTTGCTGGTGCGGGATTAGATGGGGCCCTCTTAACTGTGGGGAGAGCTTAGATTTATTAATGTTCATGTATGAACCAGCATTGGTCTGACCTTATTATGAACTGAATACAGGAGAAATTGCAGGACCCGGGTCCAGAAGCCCTTTAAACTGAATTGTGACAGATTTTAGATGGGTTTTTTTCCCACTTCCAGAGATTGCTGGTGTTGAATCTGAGCTTCACCGTTTGGATCGGTTGATTCAAAGGTTATAATGTTTATATGAACTGATATGCAGCCATGTCATTCGCAAGGAAATATATTGTTTGTGGGCACAGTAAAGTAAATAACACCTGACGCTGTAAGCTTTGTAGTGTGCTTCCTCTGCTAGCATGGGAATAAATATGTTACCGGGTGGAGATCATGAATACGGTGTTTGGCCTTAAGGAAGCTCACGTCTATGGAGATACCAACACTAGGTCAGTCCAGGCTGTTTTGGGCATTTACAATATAAGGCCATTAATTTTATTGACACATTTTTAATGGATTCAAATCTCTTCTTAGTGCCAGTTAGACAAATACATGAGTCTGGTCATACAATTGTGAAATGTTCTTTATGAGCACTGATATACTGTGTAAATACGGAGTTTCTTTGATTAAGAAATATTCTGTCTCCTTGCGAGTATAACAAGGCAAATAATATTTGTCCCTGCCATTGGTTTGGACCTGTTCTTTTAGTGCTTGCCAAAACGTGGTATGGAAACAGCTGAGCTTTTCATTAGGAAAACCAATAACCTCCTTAAAGGTTGTAGCGTGTTGCATATTTATGACTGCTCTTCTGTGCCGTTGCCTCCCCTCGATTTTGAATTACGGCGACTTCAACCTTTTAGTGTTTTGGTTGCATTAGACAAACGTAGGAAGTTACAGCCTGTCACTGCGGCGCTTGAGCTGCCGTGAATTGGCCGTTTCACTCCCTCTCGCAGGTTTTCGGTAGACTGATTTCAATTTTTATCGGTTAGCCTTGATAGCTTCCTTGTGTGAGTCTTGCAGAGAGGATTTAGGACCAGGGAATGTGCCTTCATAAAAGATGGGAAGATTTTTACCTTCATGAGCTCCCGTTTTCACAAATCTTCAATGTCTGAGAACCCAAGAGTTCACTCTGTGTAACTGTAGAGAGCTCGTGTAGCTCAGGCACGGCTTTTTTCTTCGCTGGAAGATTTATATCAGAGGGTAAAGATGCTGCTCAAAAATACTCTCCAGTATTTTTACAGCTGGGTGTTGGAGACATACTGAGATTAATTCAAACCCATTTCCATACTCATCAACTGCTTCCTGGTTGCTTTTATTAGAAAAAAAGACCAATTTTGATTTGATTTTATGTTAAAACTGTCTTTTAGAAGTGCGTTGTGCAATTCCTTGAGTACTCGTTTCCTTGCTTCATAAGGGGGCAATTTCCATGTGTGCTGTCCTTGAAAACAGCGTTAAAGCTTTGCCACTCTGAACGTGTCCCCAGTGTTTTATTCCTTGCCTTTGAGGTGACTTGTTGGAGTGCTTGTGCTCTTCCGTAATAACAGTTCTTAATTTCAGAGACTGTTAATAAACTATCGCTAATCGCTATGTTTCTAAGAACAGAAGAAATTTACTGTCAATGTCTTAAATTGTGTGACCTCTTGGTTGGTTTTCCTCTTTAGTTTCTTCTCCTGTTACTCTTCTCCCATCATCTGAAGGGTGTTTGAGGTGATTTTGTCTCTTTTTCCCCTTTAACTTCCGTGTTAATATTTAGAGAATTGCTGAGGACCTGTTCTGTAGCTTTAGGCACAAAACGCGGTGTGGTGCTTGGCCAAACGCTTCTCGTGCTGGCACATCCTTTGAACGCGTTTTGGAGCTTATTCACAGGTTCTCGTTATCATAAACAACTGGAAATCACTTGTTACACTCTCCAGGTAGATCCCGGGGCTGATTACTGCACATGTAGAAATACCCTTTCTAGAAAGCATCCATCAGACTGGGGGGACTGTTAATGCTGCCGCTGATGGGCGAATGTGCTGGGGTATCTTGTGGGGCTGGGGTTTGTGAGACATTTTCAGTGTTGACCATCACCCTCTCCTATGGACGCTGCTCAATTTATTACAAAAAATAAATTACTGACTGCTGCCTGGTTTTTACCTTTCGGGCACATTCCTCCCTTCAAAAAACAGGAAGAAAAGGTGCAGGCTCACTGTCTGTAGTGCTCAGTATCTCAGCAGATCACCTCTATCTGATCCTTTCTTGAGCAGCAGGACTTGCAGCTCATCTTCCTGCATTTCCAACGAGTGTTTTAGTCCCCGTGTATTTTCCAGTCTAGAAATGGTGTTTGCTGCCTGAATCTTCTTGTCTTTTCAGTCGCGTTTCGTGTGCCAGTGAGCCCAGCCACACACGGTTATCAAAGAAATTTCTTATCCAGAGGCACTAACGCTTCGATTTTATTTGGTTTTTAAAATGAATTCCCAGCCTTCATAGATCAGTGGGAAAAGGTGCAGTTCTTGAAAGCAATTTTCTTTGGTCTGACCCGTTAACCTGTGCTACGGTTGGACTTTTCTAGCCAGGAAACTGCTTGGCCTGGGCATCTTTCCTCGATGGGTGAAATGAAAGGGCCTGTGTGGAAAACCGTTCTTGAAAAATGAAGATTTCTCTCTGCTATTTTCTTTGCAGCGATAAACCAAAGTAAATGACTTCATGTTGGCTGCTCTGATAGAAGTTAAGGTTCCTGGTAAAGTAAATGGTCCTGGTGTGTGGCACAGAGACATTTCTCTATCCAGGCTTCCTTGTTTATTGCGAGAATTTGGGGAGTCAGGGGCTAGAAAACATTGCAGCCTGATGCTTTTTGTTTCATAGTCCCTCTGTGGATGTCTGAGAGAAAACCCTTGTTCCTCCTCACCTCTAAAGTGTCTACACGTAATTATTTTGTCTGGGGGACTTGAAAGAGAGCAGTGGAGGTAGCACATCCTTTCCTGTTGATAGCCACAGGAGAGGAGTGGGCGGATGACGTTGGATGCCGCCCATGGATTGCTTCTGCATCCTTCAGCTATTTTCTTCCCAACGTTCCTGGTTATCTGGAGTAGGCGAGGAGCAGGAAATATCCTTGTTTCCAGATGCTTGAGAATATTTCCCCAGTGTTTTCTTCAGAAGCAGGGGGATGTACCTGCAGCGCAAACTGCATCAAGTGGTTGAGTTTACACAGTCTGGCAGGAGAAAAGTGGTGCAGATTTAGGAACAAGCAACTGGGAGATGGGAAAATAACCTGGCCTCATTCATGTTTATAAATATTTAAAGGGTGAGCGTCACGAGGATGGAGCCAGGCTCTTCTCGGTGACAAACAATAAGACAAGGGGTAACGGACACAAACTGGAACACAGGAGGTTCCACTGAAATTTGAGAAGAAACTTCTTCTCAGTGAGGGTGACAGAGCATGGCCCAGGCTGCCCAGAGAGGTTGTGGAGTCTCCTTCTCTGCAGACATTCAAAACCCGCCTGGACGCCTTCCTGTGTAACCTCATCTGGGTGTTCCTGCTCCGGCATGGGGATTGGACTGGATGAGCTTTGGAGGTCCCTTCCAATCCCGAACGGTCTGGGATTCTGTGATTCTTCGCTTCCATGGACCTTGTACCCAACTTATACTTTTGGGTGACTTGTCTTAAGACAGCGAAATGCCCCAATGGCTTTGGGAAGGATGGAGCGGGGTCAGAAGGCTTGGGTGAGGGGATGTGGGCGGAAGGAGGCGTGTATGTAATGTATATTACATATATAATGTATGTATTAGCCCATGACTAACACAGCTTTTGTGGAGGAACACGTGTTTGTGCTGTGTTGTGGAGCAGGAAATGTCAGATGTATGTGTATAGATGAGGGTTGGCTTCTACACTTGGTGAAGGTCTCTACACTGAGTCAAAGTAGAAGTGCTCTGCTAAACGGAGATAAATCGAGTTTCTGTAAAGCTTCTTCTTACTCTTTTACACTTTTGAACAATTTTTCTCCTTTCCTTGTAGAAATTTCTTTGAATGTCAGATATTGCCCAGATGTGACAGGTACCAAAATGCACACCCAGCATCACACCGCCTACTGTGTTTGATACTGGGATTTGTTGTGCCTGAAACTGGCTTGGGTTCCTCGCACCAGAGCTGGGTGAACATGGGAGCTCCATGTTTTTCCAGCTAAATAGCATCAATTTCTTGTGCACCAGCGAGATGTTTGTAGGAACGTGTATTTACGTGTAGGTGAACACATAAGCAAACACCTAGTTATCTGTAATTGCAGTTCCCTTCAGTCTGTCCTTGGTGGCTGTGTACATCTTTGTTTGTTTGGGGGTTTTCTGTTGTTGTTTTCCTGTTATTTTGTGTTAGGAAAGAAAAGCCCCAAACATCTGGTCAGTTTTGACAAACAGCCAGAGGTAGGGGCAGTTATTTGCATTGTGGATATCTGCTGGGTTTTGGGAGACAGATGTTTTGTGGCGGTGGCGGAGCTCCCTGCAGATGCAGCTGCGCTGCTGCGAGTGATCTTTTTACTACTTCTACTTCAGGCAAGAGGAAAAAAAAAACCCAAGATTTCCTGAAGCAAAACGCTTTGCGTCTTTGCCCTTCGGCTTTGCTGGTGTAGCTAAGGTTTGAATTGTGATGAGGTGAGATGTGACAGGGGAAAAAATTCTGATAAATTGCAGCTTTTTAGTGTATTTACTTTGTGCGTTTGGCTGCGCTTGGTTCGTTTCCCTGCTATGATTACCCTGCCTGCGCTAAGATTAGGGTGCCAGTGCGACACGGGCCAAGGGCTCGTAGCCCGGGCAGTGCTTGCACTGGTGCTGGTGGAGCTGGGTTGTGTCCTCAAATAAAACACAACTGCGGTGGAGGAGGGGAGAGGGATTTTCGTGTTTCTACTGCAGCGACGCGAGAGCCGTTTTGCCAGCACGGCTGTGTCGGGCTCTGCTTCCCCGTGCCACCGACTGACACCATCCACCGGCAAAACTCTGTGCCTGTGTGTGTGTGTGGGTGTTTTAAGGCATTGCCTCTCTTTGTTTGTGAGGAGAGGTTTATTGATGAAGTATGAAACTGTAATAAAACCTTTATTGCTGTTTTTTTTTCCATGGCTGTGTTTTTAATCGATGTATTTGTTAGTGCTCTCAGCGTCGCAAATGAAAATGTCCTCGTCCTCCTTTGTAAGGATGGGGAGGATCCAGGCAATTTTATTTGTTTTGGTTGGTGAGGCTGGCTACACGATAGACCCGGCTTTCTGCTTGCTGAGTGCTGACTTATATACCTTAGAAATGGAAGTCATCCAACAAGTTATCTCTGTTAGCTCTTCAATTCCTTAAATCTCAGCTTTTTTTGCAAGCTGGGCCTGTAAGTTTATTACAAAACAGGAACAGAGTGAAGCTCTGAGAGGCTCTGGCTGCTCAGGAAGTGACTTTTAGCAGTGATGGTAGCAGGCATTGAAGCCTTCAGCTGTAACTACTCATTCTGTTGAAGAAATGTTTGTAAAGCATTATAAATAGTGTTTTTCCCATGTTTCAAATCTATTTGTTTCACTTTCTTTTCAACTGTCAACACTTCAGATTGTCACTGAAATGCCTTATTCTGTTAAGACATCTCTGTTTCTTACACAGCTCCTCGTCTGTTCTCGTTAGCAGCTCCGTGACAGTCCCATAGTTGAAAGTCTGAAGTAGGTTTTCGGGGTCTGGAGACAAAATAACTCCAGAAAACTACTCAGTGATATCCCAAGTGTTTGGGATAGGCTGCAGCAAGGTTTATCAAGTAAGATTTGCAGCAAGGTTATTCATTTCCACAGAGTTCAACAGAGCAGAATTTTTGTGGCAAATGTAGTTAAAGCTTCCTGGGTGCATACCTCACTAAATACATGAATCACCCCATTTAGGGCTTTTAAATAAGGTGACCTGTTTCGGTGT
>NW_010156412.1:21923-24705 GCF_000695765.1 Mesitornis unicolor
TTGTGGACACCTGTGCCTTGAGGAGCTCTTGCAGGTGCAGGAGGTTTGAGGAATTGATGGGAGTTTCGGGCTGGTGTTGCTAAAGCAGGTTTCTTACTTTCTAATATTGGCACTTCAGGTTTAAGACCTACTGTGAAAATAACTCGAGTAATGCATGTGTCTGAAAACTTGGAGCAGTTTGAAGAGCTAGAGAGGACGGGAGCATTTCTGCTGTTTCAAATACAAGTGCTGGTTTGGTTATTCAGCCTTCGGTGGCTGGGAAATGGCAGAACCCCAATATGATGAATTAGCTGTTTTTAGTCCCAAATATACACTTCAAGTATTATTTTCAGTTTGATCTTTTGGGATTGGCTACAACATATTCAGGGCGTTGAGTGGTTTCACACAGAAGATGCAGATTCCCCGTTGTGTCCGTGGGCTGTAGGTGTTGTTGTACTTTCTTGTGATCACTTGGGAATCCAGAAAGCTGCAGGAACATCATTTCAGCTGGAGCCACAGCCCTTGAGATGGCCAACAAGTCGCTGTCAAGCTCTGAAAGAAGTTTTTAGACAGAAAATAGGCTTGTAAGTTGATTTTCTGGCTCCTGCTTTGACCAGTGGGAAGTACTTGCTGCGCGCAGGTGATTGCTGGTTTCACTGCTTTGCATGGTGTTTTTCTCAGTTCCTGAAGAAGTGAAACAGTTCACAAGTCTTGCCAGTTTGATTCATTAGACCCTATTGGGAGGCAGTAAAAGACTGGGTAAATGAAGATGCTGGTTGATAGGAGGCAAGGCCCGGCTCCCCCATCCAAACCAGAACGTGCAGCTCTGATGTGAGGAGTGAGGAAGGTGAATCGGAAGTTTCCTTCAACTCAGTGATGATCATATGAGGTTACACACGACTCTGGTTATAGTTTCTCTCTGTCTTTCTTAGCATCAGTCATTTCTCTCCTTTCATTTGAACCTGTGTCGATGAGTTACGTTGCATGGCAAAAAGTGAGGGAGGGACTGGAGGGTGAAGTAGGGTTCTGGAGTTACGGAGTAGCACACTTTTAAAGTACAAATAGTGGAGACTGGGGTGTAGTCAGTGTATGGATTTTTATTCATCTAGTTGGATGTAAAAAAATACTAATGTTATACATGATGAAAAAATAATCACATTACAATAACTACAAGCTTTATTTTGTACTGGCAACTTGTCCTTTTCTCAGTTTTTTCCCCTGAAATGGTGTATGGCAAATGGAAAAACCCTTTAAAAACTGCTCCTGACAGACTTTGTAAGCAGATAGATCTGCGAACAAGGACTGGTTTGCATTATATTTCAGATAATCAGTGGGGGGAAGAGCCTTTAAAAACCGTATGCTTGATGGGATTAGGCCACATTCTGATGTTAGCGTTTAAGATGCCGTAACTTGAATACTAATTTTTTTGTTTTGTTTCTTTTAAGCAAATGGTTATGAGCCTTCGAGTTTCTGAACTGCAAGTACTTCTGGGTTACGCGGGGAGGAACAAGCACGGACGAAAACACGAACTTCTCACAAAAGCACTGCATTTGTTAAAGGCTGGCTGCAGCCCCGCCGTACAAATGAAAATCAAAGAACTCTATAGGCGAAGGTTCCCGCAGAAAATCATGACGCCTGCAGACCTGTCCATCCCCAGCGTCCACTCGAGCTCCATGCCAGCAGCCTTGTCTCCGTCTACCATTCCACAGCTCAGCTACGATGGCCACCCTGCCACGTCCCCATTGCTTCCCGTTTCGCTTCTGGGACCTAAACACGAACTGGAACTCCCCCATCTCACATCTGCGCTCCACCCTGTCCATCCCGACATAAAACTGCAGAAATTACCTTTTTATGACTTGTTGGATGAGCTGATAAAACCCACCAGCCTAGGTAAGGTTGCAAAATGTCATAATATTTGAAGTATTTTTAAAAAAAATATTAAAAAAACCCACTAATGGATGAATTCAGCAGCTGATGCAGTAACTGGTTAAATATTGCATCACAGCAGTGTTTAGAGAATTCCTATTTTTGGTAACTTTTGGAACAGATTGTTCTACATGGAGAGAATCTTACGTAAGGCTCATTAGTTGCTTTAGCCGAGCCACTAAATACGGTCCAAAGATCCGTTACGTGTAAGGAGTGAGTTTGACAAGAAACAAACTCAACCTTGGAAAAAGGAGAAAAAAAATCTGTCAGCTTTCGGTGGTTCTTGTAAACCATGGAGTTTAATTATTTAAAAAAAACCAACAACAACAACAAACCAAAAACACCATCAGGTCAACAGAATCTCATCTGCGCTGGGAAGGAACTGGCTCTTTGCTGTGTCCGTTACAGCCCGAGCGTCCGAGTTTAGGAAGATTTGAGGTCCTTTTTGCAGTTGTGGCTACTTTTCTCTGAACTCTCTTCTGCATTAAGGTCTAAATCAGTTGGGTGGCTGCTGCTGTGAATAATCTGATGCTTGCGGAGCATTATATAACACCGTGTGATTTTTTTTCTTCTGGCACAGCACTGCACAGCGTGGTTAACTTTTAATGCTCTTAAATACTGCTCGAATACAGTGGTCCTGGGGAGTTCTGGAGGGGCCGCTCACACATGGGAACCTTCTGTTGCCTTGAAAGCCTGGAGAAGATTCACTGTGAGAATAGGTGGGAGGAGGAGATTGGTGAGAGTTGATAAGGGGAGATGGTGGGTGAGTGAAAAATGTCCTTTGTGAAAGAGATCCCTTGTAAATGAAACTACTGGAGAGAGTCCAGCGCAGGGCTGCAGAGATGATCAAGGCAGTGGAGCATCTCCCTTATGAGGA
>NW_010156412.1:24923-29610 GCF_000695765.1 Mesitornis unicolor
AGAGAGGCTGTGGAGTCTCCTTCTCTGCAGACATTCAAAACCCGCCTGGACGCCTTCCTGTGTAACCTCATCTGGGTGTTCCTGCTCCGGCAGGGGGATTGGACTGGATGAGCTTTGGAGGTCCCTTCCAATCCCTAACGGTCTGGGATTCTGTGAAACCGAGCAGGTATTTTACATGACCAGTCTGAACAGTTAGAGGGATGTTAAGAGGCCTCGTATGTGAGTGGTGATGGTGGTCTGCAGGTTTCTGAACTATGCTGCACAGTTATTCACATATATTTTGTTTTAACCGTTATAACTGAGACATTGAGGAAAAAAACCAGCTTTTGATAACCTCATCTTGTGGTTCAGGTGTTCTTTTAAGAGCCATACTGTTTTGTAATCCCAAACCTAATTGATTAATAAGCATTCCAGGCAGTGCTGGTGGTACGGGATAATTGGGTACTCGGTATGTGTCTCCATCACTTCCACATTAGAAATACTTAAAAATAATGCTATAATTTTACTAAGGCATTCCAACGCAGGAGTTATGGTATGTATTTATTCCTGGATGTGGTAAGAACACTTTGCTGTCAGCTCCAGGTCTGACAAACCGGCCCCAGATGAGGAGATCATAATTCACTCTCGGTCATGTCTTACTGCTCGAGGAGTTTATGTACCATGGGGTATTTAACCCCCTTTGTGGCTCTGAATGTCAGGGTGGAAAATGGCAGTGAGTGAAATTCTGACCAGATACATTTTTAAGCAATCTCTGCCTTTTCAGTTAACTTCAGGGTATGTTTGGGGTTTTTGGTTTGCATGTGCATCCTGTCTGCAGATGTCTTTGTTTGTCTGAAGCAATACGATTAAAAAGCTTCTTTTTCTTCTGCTTTTTGGAATCCGTGCGTATGAGAAATGGTTGGTTGTTTCCTTTTGTAATGGAAAGTAATGTTGCTGCAGATTGTAAAATTGCTAACTATAAATGTCATGAAGGTATTTTAGAGTAATAAAGATATATACGCTAATGAAAAAAAAAACCTTATTGGATTAATAACCAGTGGTATACAGCTTTCTGCACTTTCAAAACATCTTGGAGCAATTTGCATCCAGCGTAGTGGTTTTTAAATGCAAGCATGGAGCAGACTTGTATTAATTTTCTCCGTTCATACAGTCACTGGTACTCTAACTGAAACCAGCCTTCAACGATTTGTTGACTATCCCCTCCCCAAACGGTTTGGGCATCGTTCTCCCCGCTGCAAACAGTGTGGGTTTCCTCAAATGTCAGATCGCTGGGTTCCCTGGCGTTGTTTTCAAATGGCAGATGTGTATTACAAACACCCTGAACTCCTCCCTGGCGCTTGGCCAGGGCCTGAGCATCTCCTGCCTTTTCCCATCGGATTCCCCGTGGGGTGAGGATTAGAAACTCCTGCGTTTAACTCTGCTTCCCTCCTCCACAAGAACCAACTGGTGACCTGATGTGGGGTTTGGAGTAATCGTCTCCCTGCTTAAAATGGAGACTACTGGAATAGAAAGAAATCTGTGGGGGGGGAAAAACGAGTGCGGTCTCCACTGATTTGAGGCTCTTTTGATTCTCCTGAAATGACAGATGTTACATGAAAGTTGGGCAAAGCGCCTCTTTGGATGTGATTCTTCCTGATCTTTCCCGAGCCCAAGTGGATTTGCTTGCAAGGTTTGCTGTAGTAGTCTTCTCTCCCATCAAGAAGTGATTATTAATTAGGAAAACAATAATTTGACAGAGCCTCGGGGAAGGGAGTTGCACAGCAAGGCACTTGAACATGCGTTCTGTACCCAGATATTTTATGTAGGTGGGCAGCACACGAGCTAATGGCAATAACAGATAAGGAAATTAAATTTGCTAACTATTATTTTTAATGGCAAGAACAAAAGGAGGAAATGGATGTTACCTTCTAACACTTGCTTCCTCAAAATGTAGCTCTGAACTGCGATTAAAATCCGCATGCTGACAGCGGGCTGGGCTGGATGCATGGCAAGGGAGAAGTGCAGTGTTTTCTCCATCCCTACCCTTCTCACCAGCAGCTGCTGAGGACCTTTACGTGAGCATGGCTGTGATCAGCTAAGGTTAGGAGGCTAACCAAGTTGTTTGGTAAACTTTCTCTGACTTACAGCAGCCCATCCAACCTGTAGCAGTGAGTAGGATGCTTGCAGAGAGCAGACTTGCCAGGCCAGTTGAACTCGTAAACTCAGCCCGTGCTACCTCAACCTGCTCTCGTTTGAAGCACTGAAAATAGCAGCTAAGCCCCGTTGATGTGGGACTTCTCCTGGTGTTGCTCTGCTCGCATAGCAGCGTCTCTCACTTCCTTCAGAGCATTTCAAGCACACGACTCCTGCGTGGCTTGCTCAGAGCCGTGTGGCTAATGCTGACAGTTCTGGTTGTGCTGGCTGTGCTGTCGGGGACGGCAGCGTTTTCTTGACTCCAAGAAGGCTGTCAGTGGGCTTGTTTAGCTGAGACGACGAGATAGCTGTCCGTGTTCAGTGGAGCTGTTGAGTCGGATCCATATTTTCTTAGTCATCCTTACTGCAAAATGGAAGAAGCATCTGTAGTGGATGGTTTTGTGGACAAGCCAGTTAGGAATGCTGAAATGCCTGTATTCTGCAGACGTATGGTGGTGGCTGAATCTGCACGCTGAGCTCTTGCAGCGCTGCTGAGAAGCCTGAGCACTCTGCCCCATAGTTAACCGTGTTTTCATGTGATTAAATGACTGGGTTGGGTTTTTTTTTTTGGAGGAAAAGTTACCCAGTTTGGCCTTGGTGGAGTGTGTGAAAGTTGCCTTATTGTGATTCCTCTGGTGTTTTTAAATAAAAACTTGAAGTAGGAGAATTTTGGTTGTTACTTTCTCAAGTGAAGCTGCAGATTTCACTTTGTTTTTCCTCATTTTCAGCCCTCGGTGCACAGACACTGCTAGTTGGTTGTTTTTTAAGCACAGGGCCAATTTTCTATATGTGACTTCTAACACACAGATAAGATCTCTCTTGTGGGGTGAAATGTGTTTACTGTGAGATGAGTAACGAGTACCAAAATTCTGCCAGATTAATATGGCAGGGACATTAGATAGCGAAACAACATCTTAAAAACACTTCTTGTTCCAGTCATTCCTAATTGCTTTAGCTGTGTAGTTGTTCCAGAAAACATTTTAACTGCGTTATAGGCCTTTACTTACCTGTAAAGGGAAATTAACCTTTTCTTTTCAATAGAGAGCACTGGAGAGGCTGTGGGCCACGGGACTCTTTTAGAAGCTCTCTGAATTGGCATACGGCTGCTCACCCTACAGTTTGTTTGCTGTGGGTCAGGTTTAGGTGCTGTGGAACACAACACAAACTCAGATCCGAGCTGTGGAAATGAGGGTTTTTTACCTACAGGTCTCACCCTCCTGGAAGGAGGAGGCAAACATCGGGATTTTGGGAGTATCGCTTTGTAATGCGCTGGAGTCTGCTCGCCAGACTCCAGATACCGGCTCTGTCGGGTGATGGAGCTTCCAGTGGCTCCACCGAGGCTCATCTTAGTTTAATTTCTTCATCCATGGGCTCTCACAACAGGGTTTCTCCAGCAAGCAGCATTTCAACCCCATGCCTGCCCTCAGGATCGATGTGCTCAGGACCAGCGCTGGTGTTTCTGACTTGCCTTTACCTTCAGGTTTTCTTTTTGCCCAAGATTGCTCGTGGTTACTTGGACGTGCTCCCTCCTCGAAGACAGATCTTGCAGCTGATCTGACTAAAATCTGGAGGGTGACTGTAGGTCAAGGTACAGCTATTAAACAATTAAACAATTCAGTTCACTTAAAAATCTAAGTTGGAAACCAGAAAGGTTTTGCTTGGCAAGTACTTCTCCTTTCGTCTATCAGCGAGCTGATCTGTTGCTCTGTGCAATCAGTATCCTGGTTTATATGAAAGTCACGCTTTTACTGTCTCGTGTGTTTGTTATTTTTCTAAATGTACTTTGTGGGAGGAAGTTCAACAAAACGCTGTATTCTCAGCTCGGGCTTCAGCTTGCTGACTTCCGGCTCTGCAGTTTGTAATTGTGCGAGGAAAGCAGAAATGTTGGCTCTGGCCGTGCTCTGTAGCTGAGCTGGAGTTGCGATGCACTGAAGTTTCTTTTTTTGGCTTTAACTTGTATTTGCATGGGGTATGCCTCAAGTTCACGTCCAGAAAATCTTTCCATAGGCTGTTTCTGTTTAGTATGAGAGAGCTTTAACCAGCTGAGTGGCTCTTGTGCCGCAAGAAAAGGAATATATAATTTATTGCTGCTCACTGCAGCTGATTGCTCAATCTCCTCCTGTGTACAACTGAGATCACCCAACATCCAGGACCTTACAGGATCTGGATGTTTTCAGACACCGCTGCTCTGATGTGAATGGATCTAGGAAGCCCCTTTGCTTCCCAAAACCGAATTAGGATATCTTTTTGATAGTTGATAATTTGATGCAGAGTTGGATCCGTGATCCTTGTGGTCCCTTCCAACTCAGGATATTCTATGATTCTTATTAAAGCTCTTAGTAGAGAGAATTATGGCGAACCACATGGTTGACTCAGAGCATGTGAGTAATCCATTAATAATCAGTGAACCAATAAGCTTGGAGTGGTACCTTTCAAGTGTCTGGAGAGCTTCAGGCCTAGAAGTGGTGCCCACATAGCATGAGAGAGAAAGCTGTGCCATTGCAATATATACACA
>NW_010156413.1:0-23904 GCF_000695765.1 Mesitornis unicolor
TGTGTGATTCTGTGATTCTGTGAAAACACCTAATAAACTCCACTCTGCAACTCAGTAATCGCAATTCTACTGATTAATATCAAAACATTTTTCAGCAAAGGAGAATAGTTTTATTTTAATGGGTGAATAAAATGTCTGAGTTCACCTACTACTTTTATTGTGCTCAGAGTAAGTGTCATATACATTCATTAGAAACATAGTGGCTAGCAAATCAGGTCCACTTTCCAAGATTATGTTAAACATTTCAAGAGTCTGTCATGGAAGAGGGATGCACCTCACTTGAGAGAGATGAGCAATAATGTTTTATTGAGGTAAGACAATGATTTGACAAAGTTTGATGGAATTCAATGAAATTCAGTGACAAGGTTCACCTTCTCAATTACTGCATGGAAGAAACATAATGTCATGGCTAAGCCGAGTGGGCAACCGAGCACCAAGCAGCTGGTGCATGCCGCCCCCTTACCCCTCCCTTCTCCCCTGGCTCAGTTTTGCTCCAGATTTCTCTGCCTCCTCCTCGTCAGTGACACAGGAAGACAGGGAATGAGGGCTGTGATCAGTTCATCACATGCTGTTTCTGCCGCTCCTTCCTCTTCAGGGCTAGAGAGGCCTCATCGCACTCTTCCTCTGCTTCCATGTGGTGTCAATCCCATTAGAGAGAGACTTCCATGAACTTCTCCAATGTGAATCTTCCCTACGGGCTACTGTTTCCTCACAAACTGCTCTAGTGTTGGCCTCTCATCCATGGGACACAGTCCTTCCCACAGACTGCTCCAGCACAGACTTACTAAGGAGTCACAGCCTTCTTCAGGTTCAGACACCTTCTCATGTGGATTTCTGCTCCATCGCTTAATCTCCATGGGCTGCAGATGGGTCAACCTGCCATCTCACCATGAGGTGAAACCTCTGCTCTGGTGCCCCTCATACCCCTCCTTTCTTCACTGACCTTGGGGTTTGCATAGTTGTTTCCCTCACATACCACTTCTTTCTCCACTGCAAGTTTCTTCTGCTGGTTCCTGAAGAGCTCCCAGCTCTTGGGCTGGCGCTGCAGTGGGGTTTGAGCTTGGGCTTAACCAGCTGGGTCAAGGCCATACCACCCAGGGCTGGGGCAGGGGAGGTGTGCCATGGACTGTGCCACTCTTAAATATGTTATTCCCAGAGGTGCTGATTGGCTCATTCTCAGTCAGAGGCAGGTTTGAGTTGGAGCCAGGGAAGCTTCTGGCAGTTTCTTATAGGATCTACCCCAGTAGTCCCTCCTCTGCTACCAAAAAAAAAAAACCCTCACACAAATCCAATACACATACAAAGAAAAATGGAGTTATAACGGCTCACACAGGGACCAGAGGCATGAAGAGTAAAGAGGGCCCTCCCACTGAGTCACAAGGTCCAGAGTGGACCTCCTTGCTTTCTAAACTCCTTTTTAGAGCCTAGGTACATCTGGATCCAGTCTTAGTCTGAGACTTGGTCAATTGTTCACATCTAATGGAATTATCCATGCAATGTTTATGCAATGAGTAGCTACATAGATTGGTAACGCTTCATAGTATTAATTCAACATGCTATCAACCACTTTACAAGGGTCTGTCGCAGGCAAGGGACCTCGACCTCAAGACAGAAAACTAGTCAGCAGATAAACCAAAGTATGAGGAAGTCTGTGGCTGGCTCCAAGTCATAAGACTAGACTTTTTAAAAATGGGGTTGGCTGAATCTGCTCTAAAGTAGCCTTTTTCCCTTCTGGTTTTTGTGGTTAGATTTTGGTAAGCTACATTTAGATCTTAAATTTCTCCTTTTTTTCCCCCCACTCACACCAAAGAGGAAGACATTTGAAACAAATTCTTCTCAACAGTTTCACTATTGTGTAACTAATGTAGCTAACATGAAGTTTCTCCTAATTTAAGCTGCAAGAGATTAGACTAGTTCTTACAGATCTCCTAGATATCAGAGCAGCCAAAAGCATGTCTTCTCTGACCTTCATCCTCAAATCTCCAGCTTCTGTGATTTCTTCCCATGACACACTCTACTGTCGTCTCCTATATGGTATAGGACATAAATGATTATTGACAAGCACTTCCCAACTGCTTCTCCTACAGCAGCTATTAATGAAACATCCCATGGAAGCTGTTTCTGCCAGCTTTTCTGTTGCTTTAAACAGCAAATCCCAGAAATTAGTCAATGCTTTAAAAATGTTTGTACTAACATCTGGCACAGAATACATAATTCTGTATGGCATGAACAGGCGGGATCATCCACCTCTCCCAGTTTTGCTGGTATGTTATTTCCTCAGCAGCAAGCATTGTAAGTTTGGTGCCAACTTAATAACAATGCGGAACAAGATTGACACTTACGCATTTTTTCTCAGTTACATGACACGTGGCTAGTTGGATTTTGAAGAGGAGGACAAGGACATGATAGCCAGGCTGGCAGTCTCAAAGGGTTAATCTTAAGCTAAAGAACTGCTCTTGTGGCAAAGCAGAGAACAGAAGAGTGGAGACAAATGCAGCAACTCCTGATGGATGCCATCCTCAGAAAAGCAGTGAAGTTGAAGAGCATGTTTCCTTCCTTCACATGCACACCCAGGATCCTTGGCTTGGTCAGTCAACAGAATTTGCCGGCAATTACCCTGCAATCACTTGTAAACTCCAGGGTGTTTAATGAAAGCTTGATAAAAGGTTTATGTTAAATTTAAGTTTAATTAAATAACAGAATTTTATTTGCAGGAATTTTTGAACTTTGTCATCTTTGACAATTTCCAAATTAAGCACAAAGAGCAGAATAAAGACATTATTTGTTACAAAGACTTTGGTTGAAGGTGAGTGATTTTGGTCAAGATCAGGTCCTCAGATTGTTCTTAGACATGCTTTTCCATGTTGCTCTACAATTACAAGATCTACATTGCTCCAATTACTTCCTTCACATATCTATAGGGCACATCCTTCAAGTTTTAACTCCTTTGAGAGCCTTTATAGTGTGCAAACTATTAAGTCACCTTTAACTTTTGCTTGCATAGTTCCTAGCAATAGCCTATCTCTTTTCCTAGAAGATGTTTATTTTGCATACAATGTGAGCAGCAGTCCCTTGCTTGTGTTGCAAATGACCCAGAAGATCTAATTTTGCCTCACAAATAGTTGCTTAACTGCTACCACTTGTCATTCACAAATACCTGAGCAGCAGGAGCTCAGGTTCAGTTAAAGTTAACCTGCTTCACAAAACAACCACAAGCACTTACATATTGTGAAAAATTAGGAAGCATCTAGGCATAATGAAGGGAACTAATGCTTGAGAGTTAACAGGATAGCAATTATTTAGCTGAAGCAATATATCTTAGGTCATTGTGTAAAGGTCATTGTGTAAAGGAAGGTAGGCTACATGCAGTTCCTGATAAGGCCAAGGATGTCCTACCTGAAGCATCTTACAGGTCCTGAGAACAACAAGAACATTGCGGAAAATTGGTAGAAACCAGCTTTGTGGTTTGGAGAAACACCAAGGGTCCAGGAAGCATGCGCAAAGAACGGAGGTGAAAAGCTTAGTAGGGAAAAAGGCTATTTACTTCATCCCTAAGACCCTGGCCCACGACCACCAGGAGACACTGCGCAGGCATGACCAGAAGAAGAACAAGGCAGAGCATATGCAACGGACTTCTCGGTAAAAGACCACCTTTTCGGGGAAATGCTATGAATATGTATAGGCGCTTCTGCATAATAATGAATATGTAACATTTTACTGTATAAAGCCAAGACAAGCTGTCGCAGGAGGCACGCACGTTTGTGGTGGAGAGATCCCCCGTGCCGCCCGCGCGCTGAATAAACATACCTACTTCACAACCTTACAGGTTGTGGAGTCGTCATTCCGCAAGTCAGGCATGTCTAGACCATAGTTTAGCACACATAACTTTCTTTATTGCTCAACACTGGGAGCTTATGTCACCAGCTGAGCCCATGATCCAAGGCACTTTCTGCAGCCCAGGAGAAGAGTGTCTTGTGCTATCCTGGTGACAGGCACTGCAGCCCCAGTGTTCCTGCTGTGACATGGAGGGAAGGAGATATATGTCAACCAGCTCCAGGCCCTCCCTGGACACCACAGCTATTCTGATGTTCATAGATATTCATCTTTCCATGTCACCCTTCTCACCACTGTCCCACTTACACCATTTTTTCTGCAAATTTGTTCTGCTTTTACATTACAGACAATTACATTGTTTTACTCAGTGGTAAAGCCTTATTTCCTCCCCCTTCGTTATAATGCACTAGATTTGAGTCATTGTACAGATCAAACCCCAAGAGAGAGGTTCAAATAAAATCTAAACACCTACAATACAGGCCACTCCTGAGGTAATGACAGTTGTCATTGTACATTGTACATTCTCTGTGATGTCAAATAATAGGACAAGGGGCAATGGGAGCAAGCTGGAACACAGGAGGTTCAACCTGAACATAAGGAAAAACTTTTTTACAGTGAGGGTGAGAGCACTGGAACAGGCTGCCCAGAGAGGTTGTGGAGTCTCCTTCTCTGGAGACATTCAAAACCCGCCTGGACGTGTTCTTGTGTGACCTGGTCTAGGTGTTCCTGCTCTGGCAGGGAGGTTGGACTAGATCTTTTGAGGTACCTTCCAACTCCTGATATTCTGTGATGTCACTATTTCAGGGATACTGTAATTTGCTAGATCAAAACAATCAGTGGGCTTGTGAATTAGTGGGTGCTCATGGAAATTAAGGTAATTACTTATTCATACCTAGACAAAGCAATTGAGCATCTTGAGAATGAACCTAACATAGGTGTCAAAGGGAGGCTGAACATTCTAATGCAGGGCTATAGCAGGAGAGATCAAACACCTATAAAATAACAGGAGACAAGAACAGCTGGAAAATGTCTCTTAGAGAAGATGCACAAGGGCAATAATATCGATTAGATCGTTAGAAGAATATTATGCAAAATACAGCACGTATGAAGGACCATCAGGGTAAGCATAAAACTGCAGAAAGTAGTCCCAGTGCAGCACATCTCCCAGGCAGCACTGGGAAAATGAGTGAAAAGGAAACAAGAGAGCAAAGTCACTCCAGGAGCCTCAGGTCCATCTCCTTTGAAACACTTCACCACAGGTGACACTACTTGCTGTCTCAGGATGGCTTCTGCCCCAGCAAAGCCTTCGCTCACTCTGCTTGAACCCGACCCAAGATCCATCTTGGTGCCACACTCCTCTACTGTGTTGCTGGTCTTGTCCCAGCACCTTCTCCAGACCAGCCTCAGCTCTTTGGCTCCCTGAACTGTTCCTGTGCTAACTTTATACCTGCAACTGATGCCAGAAGTATAGAGTTAAAGATTTGAAAACTGGGCATACATGACGGTTTAGTCTGGCATCATGACAATTAAAAGAGAAAGCCCCCAGAAACAGCTGTAATGGAACCCTACCTCATGATTGACCATTGACTGAAAGCAGAGGTCCGTAACAGCGACTGTCCAGAAGCAGGATTTATATAGTAGAAAATAAGATTAAACAGTAACCTGGTGGTAGCTGACAGGATTAAAGTATAACCTCTAGTTACCTCAAGTGATTTTAATACTAAAAAAATCATGCCCCTAGGAGGAGTTTTTATATATAGATGTAGGACCATCTTAGTATAATGTGAGACCATCTTAGTATAATGTGAGACCATCTTAGTATAATGAGTTGGATGGATGTTTAGACATCCATAGAGGGATTTCTGTTATGTAAAAGTAGATAACAGGTATTTTGTTGTAAATTCTTCTTTGTGTATTTTGTGTATAAGACCCCACTTGTTTTTTGGAAGGTGTGCTGGCTGTGTTAGATGCCTGGTACCCATTTCTGCAGAGCCAAATTAAAAGCAAATATCTCGACTCAGTGTGTTGATTGAGTTTTGCACATCGTGTGAAAAACCCAGATTTGGTGCAACAAACTCTTATTGCAGAAATTTAAGTCTCAGTGGCTTCATACTGAGATTGCAAAAAATTATTTACTCAGTCTAATTTGCAAATTCTTGCCAGCATATCGAGTGAGTCTTTTAAGTGAAATCTTCTAGACAGCTCTATTGAGCAGCTTGTCAAACTTCAAGCCCTTACCTTAAAGCCTTAGGCCTCTGGTAAAGCATTTCAGATACTTGCTAGTTAGCAAACTGCTTATACTCATCCTTACCAATTCTGAGCTTCTGCCTTCAGGTATTTGAAGCTGTCTCCAACTTAGATCTTGCCAGTCTTGTGCATAACCACCATTTCAGCTAACACAACTTGCTTGACTGTCTTCATCTCCCAAGAGCCTCCTGCCATTTAATCAGCACCTATTAACCTCTTAAAGTCTTATTTCACTTACAATTTTCAGCTGAACACTTTTGTGATGCAGATAGCCATTAACTGGGCCACTAAAGAGTAGACAGACTCCTTAGTAACACAGTGACTAATCATTCAAACCAGCTTCCACACTGATCAAAGAGAAATACACACAACACAGCCTGCCTTCAACACTCTTATCCTCCACCTTAAATTCCATATCATCACTCTTTTCTTCTCTACAATTCCTCTCGATATGAACCAATGAAGTTCTTACATGCTCACTCACATAATTCCTACCTTCTCTCTTACTGGCCCATTACCTGTGATTTGGGCCCATCATCACTCAAATCAGTTTAGTACACTAATACCCTGCAGTCATCCTTTGAAGGGACAAAAGCAGGATGCAACGTCTACTTTCTTACTGACACGCATCAGGACCAATTTCAAGTGACAGAGTCCACCAATCAGACACAAACTATGCTGGCTGAAAACATGAGATACTATGTCCTAAGAAAAATGCTATGCTTGTTATCACAAAAAGAAGATCTTATAATTTATACAGGCTAATGAACCAGAAAGCAGGAACAGTTACTAACTGCTGGGCAGAGAAACCTTCTGGCATCAGAGATAAGGCACATACCATACCCTTTAACTATCAGTAACTGAGAGTCAGTGCAAGTCTATCTAAGAGAGCTCACCCAGCAACAGATGTTCAAGAATTAATTGCTTGATTAATTATGGTGCACATTTCTGCCTTATTCTTAATTTATGAAAAAGTCCAGGAACCGAGATGATTTTTCAAATATATTCTCTAATAGTGGTAAGCCATTAATACAGGAAATAAATGTAACTAAACTCATTGAGAGACACTATGGAAGGGGAAGGTGCTTTTATTTTAAAATTTATCTAATTTCTACTCATTCTTTCATACTTCAAGCACCAAAGATGTATGTGTCAGAGTGGACTCACCAGGATCACCTGCATGTCACCTGGGGACACAAATCAGTTTTTAGTCTTCTCTTAATCTCTTGAGCTCCTCTTGATTGACTATGACAGAAGTTTTAGTTACTTTTTGGACAGATTCTGCAGGAGTCAGCAGTAATTCTAGCAAGAGCAAATAATTGCCTTGCAACCTTGCTCCCTTCAGCATGCTTAGCCCTTCAGTAAAGTTGCTGCCTATCGTTTTTGTTTTCCTATTTCGTTAGGCCTACCCTGACAAAAATAAGAACATAGAGTCATAAAATGGTTTGAGTTGGAAGGGATCTTAAAGATCATCTGATCCAACCCCCTGCCATGGGCTGGGACACCTCCCTCTAGACCACGCTGCTCAAAGCCTCAACACATGCTGAGGGGGCATCCATCGCTTCCCTGGAGAACCTGTTCCAGTGTCATCAGGGGTATAGTTTGTCTTCATGTTGTTCTAAAAGGAAGAGTACAATGCAACATGCTGCAGACTTCTTGTTATTCTCGTGCTGCCAGGCTGCATATCAGGAAGCAGCAAAAGCAAGGTTGCTCCCTAGGGGACAGGCACCCAGGAGTCAAGAGGGATCCTACAGACAGTAGTTCATAGCTCTTTCATTGATTCATGAGGTGTAGAAAGGAGCCCCTTCCTTTTTAAACTCCTCAGAGAAAAGCCTAGGTGTGGCTGGATCGAGTCTTAGTCCTGGACTTTGTCAACAGTTTATGTATAAGGGATTATGTGAGTAGCCATTTATGAGTCAATGTTTGCCTGTCAGAGCCCTCTCAGGGATTTTCACTGAAATAGTTTCACAAAGTTGAAAGAGATAGATGATTTATTAAGGTGATAGATCTAATTGAGATTCAGAATTGCCAGTGATAAGCGCTCTGTCTTACATAAATATAAACATCATCCCAAAATACAAATGTATATCTCCATAATATTAACTACCATTAATTGCGCATATACTACAATAAGCAATCACTACAATAAGAAAGTGCAGATTAATACTTTAGCGCTATAGTTAATTATCATGATTCTTAGCAAGCAGGCATCCCTGCTTGGGGAGAAGAGAGGTCCAGACCAGTTCAATAGTTCATATGCTCACTCTCCTCAAATGGAGGATTCTAAATGCCAGATTTATACTCTTGGCAAGGTGGAACTTAAGTCAATTACTGTGTGTTGGTTGGCTCTTAACAAGGCTTGTTACACGGTTGATCAAGGCAGCGGGGGAAAGAACAGGGGAGGAAAATGGAATTTGGTACAGAGGCAATTAAAGGCGGTCTACTTAGCTTTACTTAAGTAACATTTGGCTATAAGACCTTCCCCTCACCACAGGTGTCACAGGGTTGATTCAGTGCTAGATCTCCAGGTGCCAAGATGAGCAAGTGGCTCAACTCTTGTCTTTGATCAGGTCCAGTGTTTATTGGCACAAGATAAACATGGCATGTTCAGCCTCTGCTTTTCTTATTCTGTACCTGACACCCACAAGCCTTGTCCTCCACATTCCACAACGTGTCATGGCCATGCTGGGGTGCAGGTCTTTGGGTATGATACAAACAGCACGTTCCCTGCTGCTTACTGGTTTTACTGCTGTTAGTTATGATTCTAGGTAGGGACCAGCACAAGGCATTCTTTTAACCCTTCCTCTATTGTTTATCCTGTTGCTTTCATGTGCATATGTTCCATTCATAATCCATTCACAATAATCTTAATACTTTTACTGCAAACCTTTATGGTAGGAAGTCAGAGCAATAAACCTAGCGGACTGATGCTGTCTGCATCATTGTACATTGTATAGTTCTTGCTTTTTGAAATCACTTCCTAGCCGAGTCAGACCTTTCTCAAAGCCCAGGTCATTAGCGTGGATTCAGTAGATGTAGTGTAATCAGGACCAATGTAGTTTTGCTTGGACCAGCGAGAGTGTGGAGCTAAGATATTAGAAGTGATAATGGATCAAATTAAGACACTGATAATAAGAGAGTAATCGTAGGTTTACATGAAATAATTAGGCATTGGATGACCTGTTTGTATTCTATATTACAAAAATAAAACTAAGATGCCCACTCCAACTAGATCTTCAAGCACTTACAATGATGTTTCTAAGGATAGTGAGGGTTGCCTTATGTATTCACCAGTCCAACACAGCTGCAGCCATGTGATTTACATTAACAAGAACTGTGATGAACTACCCACAGAAGCATCATAAATGCTATTTTCAAAATGAAATTATGCAGTGAGACCATTCTACTTGACTTTGAAGCGTATAATTGAACATATTAAACTGGCTGCATCACTCTGAAGAACTCAGGTTGGTTTTATATGGGATAATCCAAGAAAAACCTGAACTTCCATGAGAAACTAGAAATTCCTTAGTATGTGCTATGGGCTAAAAGGCACTATGTAAGAAAAATACTGTAATATGTAGATAGTGAACAGTTGCAAGATCTGTACTATAAACAAATGGAAGCCATTCTGAAGGTTTCAAGCTGAGTACAATAGATGAGTAAGATGTAATCTGCAGTGTAATAAAAGTCTGCCAGTTATAAATAAATAATCAATTGAAAATTACCTTGGGGTATCTAAATGTGTCTTCTTTGCTACAAGGTTATTTAGGCAGATACGCTTATCTGTGTTTCTCACTTCGAGACAGGAAAATATTTAATCCTTTACAATTATGTATTCAAGACACCGTATCTACACAATGCATTAACTACATCTGAAAACTGCAGTTTCCCTCACAGAGATGTCTATTTGGGTCTGTCATGATGTCTGTCATTCTGGAGCTCTGCAGCTGTGCTGAAGTGACTACAGCTCACCACAAGACCACTTACTTGCTTATCAGGCTCAGAAGAGGGAACTAAGATTGTAGCTGTTTTTAAGAACCCAGGTCATCACTACAATCATGCTATCTTTCTCACCCTCATAGTCCTCCTACTCTACCTGCTGGATCCCCTGGCTAAAGATCTGCAACATAACATAGAACATCTGCATTAAAATCCACAGCTGTTTCCTTCCTGCTCCTCCTTTCTGTGGAAAGATTGACAGAAATCAAGCACTTGAAGGTGGGATGAGAAAACTAAGGGAAATGTTGTAATAACTATTGGGAAACAGAGACTCATTAAAGTGGTGTTGCCTCTTAAAAAGATGGTCGTAAGACAGGGAGAAAGGAGTCATGGGATATTTAGTAAGGAAATCCTGGATAAAGAACAGGAAGGCTCCCAGGCAACTTGCAGATGACACATTCGGTTCCTTCTACAGTAAGCACCCCTCTGCTCCTAACGAACTGCAGCAACACTGTTCATGGATACCTGTATAACACCATAAGCACTGTGGTAAATCCTTTCCTGATATGAAACAATGAATTTTGGGTGAGGATAGGTATGGTCAGTTGTGGGAGGCTGTCAGCATTTTGTTTATCAAGTTAAAATTGCAACTCTGAAAGATGTCACTCATTTGTCACTACCCCTAAACACTGCTAAACTCAAACAGGCATTTTTTATGATTAAGGCACTCTCTCCTCTTTTTCTGCTTCTTCTTAGGTCTCAGGCAGAGATGATGTATTAGACGCAGTACCATTTGTTTTGAGAAAGGAAAAACAAAGGAAATTTTCAGGTGTTTACTAAGTTACACATGACTCTGCTAGAGTTGTTCATGTAGAGGAGCTATATTTTGGAAACATGCTACTGTATCTTCTTCAACACAGCATGCACGTTCAAAATCTTTGAAAATAAAATCCTCACTGAGAGAATCCAATCACCTCTTGTGCCTGGAGAACCAAGCCATAATGCTGTATCACTAAGTGAAAAAAAACCCAAACCTGCTGTCAAACAAGACACAGTAGAAACTATAAAATTGTTTTACTTATATTTAAACTCATCTGCCAATCTCTTCTTTATCAGTTCAGTGACCTTCTGGCTCCTTAAGTACTAAACACTGCTCCAAAGTGCAAATGAAGTAAGATTTATGACTACTCACTTCAACATAGGTCCATCTGGTGTCAGAACCTGAAGGGAATCTAATACTTTTAAATAAACCTGATAGAACAATGTCACAGTAACACTGCCATAATTAGATAAATACTAATAACAAGTATAACGCAAAATAATTGTGTATATATATATTTATATTCTTTGAATGAACTATTGATCTGTAGAAAAAAATTTTATGAACCTTGGACAAGACTATGTGCATAACCTATTCACTGACCCTAGAACAAGAATGTATGCTATGCATAAGGAGCATGTGCAAAGGTTGTCAAGATGCCACATCTGGGACACACTGTTTATGTTATCAGAAGAACATATCCTGAAGGGTATCTGTAGAGAGAGTGAAAAAAGTTAGTCACAAAGCCCGTGGCACGTTCACCATGTAGCTGCATGCCTGGAAGCATGAAACCAAGCACTAGGGAGGTGGCAAGCACTGGGTGAGTTGGCAACCATCTCTAGATCCATATCTGGTGTTATCCGGATGCCTGGAGGAGTGTGAAATGAGGCGGAGGCCTCCTGGTCCCAATCCCCCATTTCTTTCTGCCCCAAGCAAAGGAGCCATTACCTCTACCCATGCAGGTGTGAATTAACAGACTTTGTGACGTTAACATAACTGATAAGGTTGTCTGTAGTCATCCCCACCCGCATGTATGCCCTGGTGATGTAATGCAGAAATTTGAGTCCACTCAGGCATCCTCCTGCCTGCTGTCACATACATCAGGGGATAAAAACCCTAAGATTCATACTAGAAATGGGGAGTTACTTCTCCAGCCATGGAGTGATGAGAACCTTCCCCCTTGGTCGGAATGCTGGCCAAGGTAACTTACATCTGAGCCCTTATTTGGGGGTCAGGATGAACTCGGAACTACACCAATGAACTGGACAGATTAACGAATTCGCTCCCTCTCCATCCCCACCACTTGGGTCACCTTGTGGGCAAGATTATTTACCTCAGCTAACGCTGAGTGTTATTTTCTCCTCAGGCTCATATACCCTGAGTGTATTCTATATTTTCTCCTCAGGTTCATATACCCTGGGTGTATTCCATTTTCTCCTCAGGTTCATATCTAAGTTTCCCTGAGTGTATTGGTTTTGCTCCACTGCATTTCTGTTCAAACGGGCTTATCTATTTGCCAGGCGGCCAGGCTCGCTGTGGGCAAGCTGTTGGTTGTTGTGTTGGTGTTTGTGTGTTCCATATTGCTTTGTTGTTGGTATTATATTAGTTATAAAACCTTTACTGTACCTGTAGCTTTTTAGTTTATCACCGGCAATCCAAAAGAACCTGTAAATGTTGCTGTAAATAAACGATTATTATTTGTTTCCCGACTTGCGTCTGTCGCATATTCGGTGCCGGCCTCACAAGACCGGATTTATTCTCCCCGTTTTCGCAACAGTATCTAAGAAAAAAATGGACTGCCTCTTGGAAAACCAGCCAACTGCTGTACAAGAGTCATAAAACTTTTGAACAAGAATAACTGTATAACAGTCAATAGAAACAGCATGTTATTTAGACTGTGTGCAAGGCTGCAACAAAATGAAGTGTTCAAGTGGGTGCCATTGTTTCAGAAGCAGGTATGTGGAATAAATCACTCTGGCATTCTATAATGTTTTGTTTGCAAGTATTAGCTTGCTATCATTAAAGAAAAGAAACCACAAATGTCTCTGTAGGATCTAGTAGCCAGCTCTTGAGGCCTTGTTGTAGTGTGCGTGCAACACTGGACTGTGAAACATTGGGACTATGGTATAGCTTCACGATGGATGAAAATGTCATCTTACAGCTGCAGTTCTGATCTCTTGAGCAACACTGGGGGTCCTGGACACCTTAACAGGTTAGGAGAACTTGAGATCTTATTTATCACAATTATATGTTGCTACGCTTTAACTAGTTTATAGTAATTATGTGATTGAACGCTTAGGCTATTAAAGAATCACGCCATATATGGTTTCATAAATACAATCGCTAGCCTCCCCTGGGCAATGCTATGTTTTAGACCAGAGCAGGCATAAGGTTCTTTCCAGATCTCAGTAAAAAAGGCAGCTCACAAGTATATGTAGTTAAATGCTATTTATTGAATAATTAGAAACTAAGAATAATCTTATATCATTGTCAGAGGTGCCTGCTGCTGTTGGTAACAGATAGCTACAGGAGGCCTTGACTTCTAGCAAGGTCTAGCAGGTCTAAAAAGCTCTGTCAGCTGTCCTTGATCAAAAGGCCCCTGGAGATTTTTTTTCCAGCTAACACTGATAAGGGAGGGTCTTGCAACCTTTCAGCCTGTGCTCAGGAGAGGCCTGTATAAGAGCTGGGCCTAAAGCATAGATGTCTGAGTGCAAGTTGGTGTAGGAAGGGTTACTGCCTTATCTTGTAACAGCACATGCTTTCTGTAGGTGGTGGTGGTGGCAACCACTAGACAACAACAAGGACGACTATGATGATGATGATTATGATGATGATGATGATGATGATGATGATGATGATAATGATGGAGCAGAGCTTCAGAAGGAAGGTGCTGGTCTGGAGCAGGGGGAGATCTGAGCTGGCTGAGCCTGAGCTATGCAGGACCACCTTAAGGAAGCACTGAGGGTTAGTAGATGATGACTCCTCTGCTGTAGAGAACAGGCCTGTCTGCTGACCTGTTGTCTGGGGGCTCTGTTGCTTTCTGGGGGCTCTGATTTATGATATCATAGAGAGTCTGAAGAGGCTTCTCTGGCTCTCTGATTCTTGTTCCCTGCTGCTTTTTCACATAGGCATCAATGATAATGCCAGGGCAGACCTGGAAATTATCAAATATATCTATAGCTTTGGCATGATGGGTCAAGGACGCAAGGGCCCATCTGGTGTTTCCTCAGCCCTGCTGGTCAGCAGTGATGGACTAAGATGTGAGGAGAAACATCTTTGCCAACAGGATGGTCAATCTGTTAAGAAGAGCTTTAAACTGTGAATAACAGAGTAAAGAGGGTGACAATTAAGTGAGGAAATGATGGATCAGGTTATCAAGCAAAGGGTGTGGGCTCATGTGAACAGAGGGGACACTATTATCAACTAAACAGAGCTGAAGTGGGGTCACTCGCAAGTCCCTACAGGACAGCATTGTACGGAATGGTTTCATACTCTTTCTAGGAAGTGAGTAGGATCGGGTGTTTCTCTGAAGTGTTGTGACAAAAAGAGACTTGACTGCAAAGTTCAAACTAATAATTTATTTGAACAACATGTGCAGATCCAGAACGTCACTATTGCAGGTTCTATGGATACAGTGAAGAAATGCCCTATTGCAGTTTTAAGAGCAAGACTACACTATTACAACCACAAGAGATTCCCAAAATGCACTGTTGTAACTACAATAGTTACAGAATGCACTATTACAGTCCACGGCAATTCACAACAGGCCACAGACCACTCACAAAACTCACTATTACTGCCCATAAGCAGTGAGCCCACTCACAACAACTCCCAGGCTACTCACAAAATTCACTATTAGAACTCACAGGTGATTCATAGAACACAATACCACAACTCACAAACAACTCAGAATACCACACGTGTGTTAGTCAATCACTTGCAACTACAAACTTAAAGCCTGCCAAATGTTCACTTACCCCTCCAGTTAAGGGCTCCCACGTAAGTTACCTCGGCCTGCACCCTGACCAAGGAGGAAGGTTCTCATCACTCCATGGCTGGAGAAGTAACTCCCAACTTCTAGTATGAATCTTAGGGTTTTTATTCCCTGATGTGACCCTACTAATGGTGATCCTTACAAGCAAGCTGGAATCCCAAACAGTGAAGTTTGGGGCAGCCTTGAAATGGAGTTCAGGATCATGAAAGAGGGAAGAAGGCAAAAACCAGGATCATGGTCCTGGGCTTCAAGAGGCTGGACGTTAGCCTCTACAGGGATCTACTTGGATTAAACCATTTTATATGATCTTGAAGAGAAGAGAGGTCCAGGAGAGCTATTTTTGTTTTGTTTTGTTTTGTTTTTTTTCCCAAAGGAATCACTTCCTACAAGTTCAAGAATTGTCTATTCTGGTGTGCAGGAAAACCTGCAAAGGTGGTAGGAGGGCCTGCATGGATGAACAAGGAGATCCTGACTGAAGCCAAGCACAAAAAAGAAGTGTACAAGAGGTGGAAGCAAGGACAGGTGACCCTGATACAGGATGTAAGACATACGTCTCTGAAGGGTTTAATATGGGATCTAAGACCTTTATCTTTGAAGAGTTTAATATGGGATTTAAGGCATATGTCTATAAAGGGGTTAATTAACCACCTACAACTTCAAGTCATAGAGAGAAAATATGGACTTGATTAAAGGGATTTTGTTTGAATGAAAATTGCCTAACAGTAATGGATGAGCAGACCTGGATCAAAAATCTTCTGGTGGTGATGGAATTTTCTGATATACCTGGTCAATAAAAGTCTCTCCAGGTGCCCAATTTTATGCCATCTCTCAAAATTAAGCATGTGCTTTGCATATGTCTCCTTACCATATATGGGGAAAAAAAACTTGGGTTCAACTGAAGGACACGAGTGTAAGACCACTGGAGAACACCAAAGACCATCGACTCAAATTAATGAGCATGCGTAACTGGGAGGAGAACTCATTATCATAAGGCAGTTTTTTTTTTCTAGGGAATATGATGAATACGCATGGTTTTGTTCTATATAAACTGTAGGTACTCAATTGTAAGTAGATGTGCTAGGTGAAACTAATTCCCCACGTCTCCAGCATCATAATAAAGAATGCCTGCTTACTGAAACTCCAAAATGAGTCTTTCAGAGTTTTGGTAAGCCATAATTTTTGGTATCAACCTAGAAGGAATAGAGCTGCTGTCTAAGTGTGCGTGGATGGTGGTTAGGAAAGCCAAATCCATCTGGAGTTGTGTGTGAGTCAGCACAAGCAAGATGCAAGAACAACCACAAAACTATGGATGAAATACAAAGAGTGTATTTCTGTTACCTTGCCAAAGGAGGAGGATCGCTGAAGCAGCACCCAGACAGAGGGACACAAGTGGGGATGCAGGCACTGCTGAGCTTGGTCCATGCTAGAGAATCACGAACATTGCTGTTTTTGCCAGTTTATCAATGATTTGCGCAGGCATTGTTTACCACTGTAATCTGATCTTCTCTGTAGCAGGGTAGGAATTTCAAGCATGTCCAATAGGGTGCCTCTAAGTCTAACAGGCCTATGTTATCTAAACACAGATGTTCCACTTGTCAAGCACATGAGGATAAACAACAATTAGTATGATATATGTATTTTTCTTTACCCCAGCTGCAGATTCACTTGAGCATGTCTGTAGTCCTCCTCACCAATATTCCATTATCATCCGACAGTACTTTGACAGCTTCTTAACCAGGAGACTGAGGAGCTGATGAGGAGAGATGCTCACTCGTGGTGATCCTCACAAGCAAGGGGGAATCCCAAACAGAGATGTGAAGGTTGGAGCAGCCTTGAAATGGAGTTCAGGATCATGAAAGAGGGAAGAAGGCAAAAACAGGGACCATGGTCCTGGGCTTCAAGAGACTGGATGTTAGCATCTACAGGGATCTACTTGAATTAATCAATTTGATGTGATTCTGAAGAGAAGAAAGGTCTAGGAGAGCTATTTGTTGCTTTTTGGTTTGTTTTGTTTTTTTTCCCCAAGGAATCACTTCCTACAAGTTCAAGAATGGTCCATCCTGCCGTGCAGGAAAACCTGCAAAGGTGGCAGGAGGGCCTGCATGGATGAACAAGGAGATCCTGACTGAACTCAAAGACAAAAAGGGAGCATTCAAGAGGTGGAAGCAAGGACAGGTGATCCAGAAGGAATAGAGCCACCGTCCAAGTGTTCAAGGATGGCTGTTAGGAAAGCCAAATCCATCTGGAGTCAAATCTGGTGAGGGATGTGAAGTGCAACAAGTGCTTCTACAAGAGAAAATGTGGGCCCGCTCCTGAATGGCACTAGGACTTGGTGAAAAAGTGTACTGTAGTGGGCCACCACAGAAGGCATTATAAAGAGGACATAGTTATTTCAAGCAGAACTTAGGCAGAGTTTAACTGTAGATTTTGGTTGTAGAGATGCATATGTCAGCACAAGTGACTGCTAAACCTGAGCCTATAAAATGGCATCAGTATGTGCTGCCATTAACAATTGAACTGTTATTGTACTCTTTGCAAAAGCTTGTTCCCATGGGAATGTACCTCAGCATACCCTCCAGAACATTCAGTATTGTACAATTAAGAGACTGATGGCTTTGTTTTGCTTGGAAGAATACTGTAAAGATGTGATGAACAATGAGGCCATTGAACCTCCCCACAGAGGAATTCTTCATAGCAGAGGCTCTACAAGAGAGGACTGTCGAATGCTGTATCACTGCATGTTTCCCAGCATTGGAAAAGACATGTAAAACTTCTCACTGTAACTTTTAAAACCATCTTTTATTTTAGGTATCTTATGTCTTTTTCTTCACTCACATAGAAACTCACACTGAAAGTAGACAGAAAATATTGAGGTCCTCAATGCCTTCTTTGCCTTAGACTTCATAGCATCATAGAATAGTTTGAGTTGGAAGAGACCTTTAGAGGTCATCTAGTCCAACCTCCCTGCAGTAAGCAGGGACATCTTCAACTAGCTCAGGTCACTCAGAGCCCTGTCCAACCTGATATTGAATGTTTCCAGGGATAGGGCCTCTATCACCTTTCTGGGCAACCTGTTCCAGTGTTTTACCACACTCATTATAAAAAAAATATCATCCTTACATCTTGTCTGAATTTATCCTCTTTTAGCCTTAAACCACTACCCCTTGTTCTATTGTTACAGGCCCTACTAAAATGTTTGTCCCCATCTTTCTTATAAACTCCCTTTAGGTATTGAAATGCTGCAATAAGGTTTCCTCATAACCTTGTCTTCTCCAGGCTGAACAAGCCCAACTTTCTCAGCCTTTCCTCATAGGAGATATGTTCCCTCCCTATGATCATTTTTGTGGCTGTCCTCTGGACCTGCTCCAACAGGTTCATGTCCTTCCTGTACTGAGGTCTCCAGAGCTGAACACAGTACTCCAGGTGAGGTCTCAGCAGAGCAGAGTGGAGGGGCAGAATCACCTCTCTTGACCTGCTGCCAATGCTTATTTTATGCAGCTCAGGACATGGTTGTCTTTCTGGGCTGTGAGCACACATTGTCAGCTCATATTGTTTTGCATCCACCAGTATCCCCAAGTCCTTCTCTGCCAGGGCTGCTCTCAATTCCTTCATCCCACAGTCTTTATTGATACTGAAGGTTGCTCTGACCCAGATACAGAACCTTGCACTTAGCCTTGTTGAACCTCGTGAGGTTCACCTGGGCCCACTTCTTGCTCTTGTCTAGGTCCCTCTGGATGGCATCCCACCCCTCAGGTGTTTGAGTGCTGAGGGTGCACTTGATCCTTATGTCAATGTCATTGATGAAAATATTAAACAGTACTGGTCCCAGTATGGATGCCTGAGGGACACTACTTATCACTGATCTTTATTTGGACACTGAGCCCTCCATATGTGACCTTCCAACCAATTCCTCATCCGCTGAATAGTCCACCTATCAAATCCATATCTCTCCAATTTAGAGAGAAAGGTGTTGTGGGGGACCACGTCAAAGGCTTTACAGAAGTTCAGATAGATGATATCCATAGCTCCTCCCATGTCCACTGATGCAGTCACTCCATCATAAAGGTCATTATGTTGGTCAGGCAAGATTTGCCCTTGGTGAAGCCATGCTGGCTGTCTCAAATGACCTCCATGTGCATCAGCATAGCTTCTAGAATGGTCTGTTCCATGATCTTCCCAGGCACAGAGATGAGGCTGTCAGGGCAGTAGTTCCCAGGGTACTCCTTTCTACCCTTTTTAAAAATGGCTGTAATGTTTCCCTTCTTCCATTCACCAGGGACTTCACCTGACTGCCATGATTTTCAAATATCATGGCTTCACAGCTACATCAGCCAATTCCCCCAGGGCTTTGGAGTGCATCTCATCAGGTCCCATAGACTTATGTATGTTTAGGTTCCTCATGTGGTCATGAACCTGATCTTCTCTTACAGTGGGAGGGACTTTGCTCCTCCAGTTCCTGCCTTGTGGTCCTGTCTTTACTGGTAAGACATGCAATGAGGAATCCTGGGTCTCTGAGACAAGGGTGGAAGACTAAAGCAAGGAAAACTTCCTCTTGGTAGAGCAGGATAAGGATAATGAATGCCCAAACTGCATACCTAAGTAAGTCCATGTGACTTGATGGGATGTATCCATGAGTACTGAGGGAGCTGGCTGATGTCATTGTGAGGCCATTCTTGATTATCTTTGAAAGGCCTAGGTATGCCAGAAGTTCTTCTTGAGAGAAGGCAGCAATGAGGATCCAGGGAACTACAGCCTCACATCCACCCCTGAGAAGATAATGGAGGAAATCCTCCTGAAAATAATTGTCAAACACATGAAAGACAAGGTCACTGGGAGTAGTCAGCATGCTTTTATGAAGATGAAATTGTGCTTCACTAACTTCACAGCCTTCTGTAATGAGATGACTGACTTGGCAGATGAGGATAGAGCAGTAGAGATGTTTATATTAATAACACTTTCAGCAATCTCTGATAACATCATAGATAAACTGATGAAGTATAGAACCATAAAATAATATCATAGAACAGTTTGGGTTGGAAGGGACCTTTAAAGGTCCCTAGTCAAACATCCCTGCAATGAGCAGGGACATTTTCAACTAGATCAGGTTGCTATCCACCCCAGTATGGGATAATTGGATAGTGAGGTAGATTGGAAACAGCCTGAATTTCTAAGTTCAGAGGGTTGTGATCAGCAGCACAAAGACAAGCGTGAGACCAGTCCCTTGTGGTCAGTACTAGGGTCTTACCACTGAACACCTTCATTAATGACCTTGTGTCATTGTTTAACCTGGCAAACAGCTAAACACCGCAGTGTCTGCTCGCTCAGCTCCCTCACCCCTTCCCAGTGGGATGGGGAGGAGAATCAGGAGAGTAAAAGTAAAATAACTCATCAGTTGATATAAAGACCATTTAAAATAAGCCAAACTGAAATAATAATAGTAATGAACCACAACAAGAATAGGAACAACGATAATAAAGCAATCAAAGTTATATTCAGTTCAGTATACGGCAGCCACTGGCCATACACCAATGAAAACATGACAGGGGAGGTGTAAGCCTCAGGAACAGAGACAGGCCACCATCACAAAGTAGAAGGGAAGGGATCGAAAAGAAGAAAGGGTTGTCCCCAATAAACTCCACAATTTATAGAGTGTGTAATCTTTATGGAATAGAATACATCTTTATCAGTCAACTTGAATGACACCTGGACCATCTGTCCTGGGTCACCTGTCCCAGAGAGTCTCAGGCTTTTGCTTCCCTCCCCTATCCTCTTGTGTAGAGAGAAGGAAAAATGAAACAAAGAAACTATAAACACAGGTGCTGGTGAAAGACTGAAAAACAAAACCTTGAAAAAACATAAATATCTCTTGGCAAAAATGAAAATAAAAAACTTATCAGCTACTGTAATGAAAATAAAATATCAACTTGCAGTTTTCTCAGAAATCCAGCTCTGCTGAAGCATTAAAGGAGAATTCTACAGTTCAATTCCAGCAAAAACAGGACACCTTGGCAATGGCACAAAGTGCATGCTCATAAGTTTGCAGACGATCCAAAACTAGGAACAGCAGCTGATGTACCTGATGATGTCCCTCTGAACAGAAACAACTGACGGATGGAGAAATGGGCAGAGGAACCTCATGAAGTTCAGCAAAGGGAAGTGCTCTCCTGCACCTGGGGAAGAATAACGCCATTTAGCAGTACAAGCTGAGGCCTGACTTACTAAAAGCAGCTTTGCAGAGGGTATGTTTAAGCACTTCCTTAACCACTGTTTACAGCCTCGTGTTTTATCAGTAGTTTCTCACCATGTTTAGGCTGATGTGACTGAAGTTCTTTCTGCAGCTGCCAGCATTCAAATTGGTGTAAGAGCAGCATGTAACTGATTCCTGAGATGGCCTGGTGCCAGTTTCAGTTTGAGATACAGCAACGAGTGTGTGAGGTTTGACAGTTCGTGAGCTGCTTCAGAAGCAACTCCTGAGGTTAAACAGTTAAAGGCTGTCACTAGGCTAGTAATTATTTCCAGCCCAGAAGCTGAGGAATAGTAAACCTACCCTCAGCACAACCCTAGCCTCCTTGCTACCCAACTAACCTTTACCCACTGCCAGACTAGCTGATGGGAGAAGCAAATGTGGTAAAGCAATCTTGTGAAAAAGAGCGAGAAAATTGGTTACTTGTCAGCTAGAGGTGTTCATCATGCAGGCACACAGGATTTGTCAGTACTGTTACACTTGAATTAAATAAATCAAATATTTTAAGAATAGTGTATGTGGATAAATAGAGTTATAACGATAGAAGTAGTTATGTTAAGGCTTGATTTTAGGGCAGGCCTTGATTGGGAAACCTGCCCTGGGAAACTTTGTGCTAGGAATAGAGCATAGATAAGATAGAAACAATGTTTGAAGGATTCAACAGAGCATGTAGAACACAAGGACATAGCAGATTGTTGTTAGTGATTTGTTGCTAGTGGTAGAGTTAAAATATAACATACTAAAGGGATCGTGGTGGTGGGAGTTAAGTCGGATAAACAAACTCATAGTCTTAAGCAAGCTGAGCATGTAAGATTTATAGCCAAAGAAACTATTATCTCTATGATGAATGTAACCGTTTGTAGCTAAGAAATGTGTATCTCTGCACGTAGACCAAGCTGTAACAAGGTATAAAAGCTGAAGCAAAAATGGGGGTCTTTGGGATCCTGACTTTGGACGATAGTCCTCAGGTCCCCGGGCCCTGAATAAAGCACCGCATAAACTGACACTCTGTTAGTTTGTGTTCTTTGTTCTACGGGCAACAGTACTACACTTCTGCAGCTTTATCATGTCTCCTGACCCCAGGAAAGAGATCTCCATGGAGGCCTGCTAGCAATCCCTGCTCAACCCAGCACCTCCCCCCAGCATGGGGGTGTCTGCCTTCCAATGCTAAAATAAATATTTTAATGTGCTTATTTGAAAATGTTTTTTGTTGAAAAAAAAAGTTTTCCTAAACTGTCAAGAATCCCATGAACGATTTTGATGTAATAGAGTAAAAAGCCACTGCCTGCACACACGCTCTATGAAACTGCTTCCTCTCATCCTCTTCACAATCATCACATTTCCTCTTGTTCATGGCCCTGTTATGTCCTTCCAGGAAACTAGCCCTCCAAGCCACCCGCCACACAGGAAACACAGCTTTCTTCTGCATTTCCTTAGGGACAGATATCTGTCCATGGTGGCTGAGACCAGTCTGCTCCTGTAGCCTCCCTGGTGCTCAGGCTACTTGAGGACATCTTGCTTGTGCTGTCGAGGGGAAAGCTAAAACTAAGTTTGCTCTGTTGGCTTTGTGTGCTTCCTGGTTTTGTTACAAAATTCACAACTGATGACTGAATAGAATTACAAAGGTAAATATTTATTAATGTGCATGAAGTGTCCCAGCCAAACTGCATACATCCAAGTGACTTTTCTGTAGGGCTTTTATAGCTTATACTGTAAGGGTATGATATGAATCATCCAGTTACCTACTAATGCATATTTCTATTGATCCAATCATAAAAAGTATATTTTGTATGTCTTGCAGCATCAGCATTCTTGCAGTTTATCTGTTAAACCAGATGTTTCAGTCATAGACTTCAGCAAAGCTATTGGGCATCATCAGCAACCCGTTTCTCTTAGATAAAGATCCTCCAGTTAATTTTGCAAGAACAGAGGTTTCCTTATCTTCGTTGATCACTTGTTTTTTTTAGTAAGGGTAGTTAATGGGGTTCAGGTCTGAAGATAATGATGCAGCAATTATTTGCTAATAATGTTGTTTGTGGTCTCAATTTATATCACACTATCCCAGCAGAAATTTAGAAAGACATTAAAAAATACAAAAAGACAATAAAAAATACAGAGAGAAAATGAATTGCAGGTATAAAGATCTGGCAGAGAGCAGGCTCTCACCTCTGCAGATTAATGGCGATTAGGAAAACTGGTGCTATGGTTTCCACTCCACTAATGGCAGCAGTGAAGGAAACCGTGTCTAAAACAAGTGTGCCCCTTGCCTGAAGGCTCTTAACCTCCTCCAGCTCCCCTATACTTCTTCCTAGCTTGGGAAAATATTCTGTCCTAAACATTAAGCGCTGGAAGTAGAGAGGAAGCAGCCCCTGAGGGGATGGCAGGGCCAGCGGGCAGCAGGACTACATCTCCCATCATGCCCGTCACCTGGAGGGAGCCGCCGCCATTTCGCCACCATTCCCCGGAGCTGTTGGGCCGGGGCGGTGTCGCGTTCACGGTTCCCCGCTCCCCGAAAAAACCCTCGGCGGTGGTTGGGACGACGCCGGCGAGAAAGTCCAGCTCCTCCTGGACCTGTGAGTGCCGCCCCGACACCCTCCCCCACCGTGCTCGCTGGCGCCCTTTCCCTCCGGGAAGTCCGGTGGGTTCGGGGCCGGCCGCGCAAATCAGACCGCTGCCTTCACAACGGGGCCGCGGCCTCGAGTATATGTGGCCTGCGGGGCCCTCCTGTGGGGAGACCCGGAAGAAGGGTTTGGCCAGGGTGACAGGGCAGGGGACAGGGTTTGGCAGGCCTTTGGTGGGAGTGGCAGAGTGGGGGTAAGCGCT